>NC_067226.1:46151414-46451414 GCF_019924925.1 Ctenopharyngodon idella | reverse complement strand
AAGGCTTACTGATCATATTCACACAATTTAACTTGGACAATCAGGAGCGTATTCAATACGTTTGAGACGCAAAACATCGAAAAGTGCCACATATGACAGCTGTAAATGCATATTCTGCTCGAGCTGATGACACTTTAAAAAAACACAATAACAAACTTTATCTAAGAGCAGCAGCTTATTCACCTTCAGTCGTCCCGCCATGAGTGTTGCATGACACCATCCAAACAACGTGCACGCTTCGATAGTCACTTCCTGGACGAAATCTCGCGAGAATAGCGTAGCCCCGAGAGCGAAATTCACAAAATATTTGTTATATAACACAGCTAAATGTGTGATATTAACAGTTAATTGAGAGGGATTATTCATATAACACGCAAAACTGTCAATTGTGACTATTATTAACACAGTCGTGTAATATATTTTTAAATATTAGAATATTTAATATAATTACTATTAGAATCTTATTATATAAAATAATGTATGAAAACGTGTCATGTTTTAGGACCTGGTACTATGGTACCTCCATGGCTTTTTTTTTTTTTTTTTTTACATGTACCATAGTGTTTTTGAAGTATTTTGGAAAAACACCATAGTTCGTAAATATGTCTGTCACTTAATTCCATAGTATATATCAAAATTTTATAGAATTACCATCACTATACCATGGTAAGTACTTTTTCCAAGGAGTGTTTTTCCTTATCAGGCTATACAATGTTAAGTAATTAATACAGAGGATAACAATAAATCTCCATCATCACTGCACAGGATTCTGTGGCTTAAAATCAAAATGTCTTTATTTCACAAATCTGTAATCATAGATAACACTGTATTGGGAAGCTTTTGGAATGGAGAATCTTGGTTTAAAGTCAGACTTTGCATGTATTTGTGTGCCTGCACCCATTTCCCTAATGAAGTTAGTTCACATTCACTGTTTTCACAAAGTGAGATTTCAGATTTGCCTAAGATGCACGTAGGCTCCCTGTTTTCTAGTCCACACAAACTTTCCTGGACCGAAGGTTGCTTTTCAGCTATTATCAGTCATGGCAGTCTCAAAGCAAGTTCTTGCTTATTGCTGGATTTCAGTTGTTTTGATGCCACTTACAACTTGTAAGGACCAATCAGAAGAAAATGGACATCAGAAATATGATTATGGAAGGGAAATTAATGAGGGAATAGTGTACGAGTTTGTTCAGGAGTCCATGCCATGGGATGAAGCCCAAAAGAGTTGTGAAAAACAAGGTGGACATCTTCTGAGGGACATGAATGATGAGATTAAGGAGCTCTTACAAAGCCAGTCCAAAGAAACCGGACCGTGGTGGGTCAGCCAGGATTTGATGTATACGAATTCCTATAGGGGTGAGTAAAGTTCACAGTTTTCCATCTGTAGACCCTCTATACCCTGGTTATAAGTGTCTAAAATAGAGGCTGCTGATGGTGAAAGTTAAACGTAACAGTCTCATGAGAACTTTTAATTGAAGTTTTGGATTCCAATCACTTCCTAGATTTTGTATGGAGGACTTTATTTGATTTGGCAGGGCAATATTTTACCAGGTCAAGATGATGTCTGTGTATTATGCTGTTCATAACACTAAAAAAAAAAGGTGCCAGTTAGAAGAAAACAAGGTTTTACAGTCCGATGCCTTGTGATGTGTTGATTTTAAGAAGCTATTATTTAATCTCAAGAACTTCCCAAGACCCATATAGTTACATAACTCAAGATCCCTAAACATTGGGAAAAGAAACTTTGCTGAACCTGTTGAAGAACCTTTATTTTTAAGAGTATATGGCAATTTGGTTTTTTACAGGATTTGAGCCAATAAACCCTGTATCAAATGATGCCAGTGATGTGAATAAAGATGACTTTGCTTGCACCTATATGGTGATGGATCCATTTCAGCTGGTGACCACACCCAACTGCTCTATGAGCTTTGGCTCCCTCTGCACACGAGGTACAGAAACAAATCACAAATATAAAACAATATTGTTTGATTGTGTGAATCAGAATAACTGGACAGCACAGGCGTGATATCACATACTACACATGTTCTTTAAATATGGAGCAGAAAAATTAACGTTGCAGTTATGCTGTTACAGATTCAAACACACATCTGAAAAGGAGCCGCAGAGGTCTTGCTGACACATTAACGTTAATGCAAGGCAATTTAGGTACTACTCAGCTATTGCAGGTTGGTGAGATAATTTTGGTAGTGCCTATGTCTTATTTTAGCAAGGTGGCCTCTATAGATCTGTTTTGTGAAAGCAGGCCTCAAAAAAATAATGGGTAAAAAAGTAGATTTTGATATAAGGGTATGAAAAAGCTAAAAGATTGTAGAAATATACAAGACCATTTGGCATCTGTGAGCTTGTTTGAAATGACCCACTACATAAGATGTCAAATGTCTTTCATGAAAGTGTAAAGAGTTAATATTAACAACTTGATATGGCAAAGTAAAAACAGATTTAGTATTTTTTTTAAAGAGACTGGATCATAACCAAACATTGTGTGCAGGAGTTAAAAAAATGGATGTAGGCCCACCCACGTCTTTACAAGAATTGACTTTTACAAAGTAAATCACAATCTCAACTCATGAACTCATAACCCTTACTGTCAATCTTGCAGAATGTCAAACAAATGTTGAAGGATTTGGAGACGACAACGGAAGAACTGTCAAAAGACAATAGGGTGATGTATCTATTACATTATTAATATACATGATTGCATGTAGCATTTAAAAATTAGGCTCGAAGATATATTTGTTCTGTTGGCCTGAACGATTTTACTAGCATATTTTATGTGCATGGCAAAGAATTAATTTTCTTTAAGTTGTTATTGTTTTGTTTTGTTTAAGTTACAACTTAGTAGGTTTTTAATTTGCAATATCCTCATTTGTGTTAGCAGGCAAGATAACTTTATTCAGATCAGCAGAATTTAAAAACAAGCTTCGATAGCAAAACAGTGTATTAGCTAAAGGTACACTATGTAACTTTTTTTTGCTCAAAATGAACAAAACCTAAATAATAAGTCAATCCATCATCAATCATTCTTCTAAAACGTGTTTTTGTCTTACCCTGATTCACTATGGTATAAGCCTATTATAAGTGTTTATGTTTTAGACAGTTTTCGCGGGAACTTGCGTACATATTTCACTCACCCGTGCATGTCTTATCATATCCATAAATAGAGAAATGTTTCTCCGGCTACTTTGACGCGTGTCTGGTGTGGGAGTGGCATAGGTTAGTTGTTACAACGAGTGAGAAAGGTTGACATGAAGCAGCGAAAGGGTTAGTTCACACAAAAATTAAAATTCTGTCATTTATTTCTCACCCTCGTGTCGTTCCACATCCGTAAGACCTTCGTTCATCTTCGGAACACAAATTAAGATATTTTTGATGAAATCTGAGAGGTTTCTGTCTGTCCATAGAGATCCAACGCAACTACCACTCCAAGGTCCAGAAAGGTCGGAAAAAGACATCATTATAGTACTCCATGTGACTCCAGTGGCTTAAACTCAATTTATTAAGCGACGCGAGTGCTTTGTTTGCGCAAAAAAAACATAGTTTATCACTTTATTTACAAAAATATTGATCTGCAACACGCGTTCACGAGAGCATCACGACGCATGCGTGTTGTGTTCATGCGAGAGCTGACATTGTTGCGTGAACACGCTTTGGATAATATTTTGTAAATAAAGTGGTAATTTATGTGTTTTTTGCACAAGCAAAGCACTCGCGTCGCTTCAAAAAATTGAGGTTAAGCCACTGGAGTCACATGGAGTACTTTAATGATGTCTTTTTCCGACCTTTCTGGACCTTGGAGTGGTAGTTGCGTTGGATCTCTAAGGAGAGACAGAAACCTCTCAGACTTCATCAAAAAGATCTTAATTTGTGTTCCAGACATGAACGAAGGTCTTACTGGTGTGTAACGTCACGAGGGTGAGAAATTAATGACAGAATTTTCATTTTTGGGTGAACTAACTTTAAATCTCCGACCTCCGGGGAATCACCCGTTTTAAACAAACACCGAACAGAGGAGAGTCTGCTGGCAAAAAAGAGACCGTGACAGAGCTCGTAATCAAACAAAAATCAAATGTTGTAAAAGTGACATGGAGATGACGTTTTTATAACTCCACAGGCAAGTAAGGTATTTTATCGAACAGGTAAATCGCCATATGTAGCTCTCTAACAGAGTTCATTGTGAAGCATTATCTATTGTGAAGGGTCATTATGGTTGTTGTAGCGCTGTGCTAGAGTTTATTGTCAGGGAAGTACCATGTCTATTAATGGGTAAAGCTACATTAACATCTTGATCTACTCAGCTTGAGATTCTTTCCATCTAAACTGGTTATATCTCTTAAAGGATTAGTTCACTTTAAGCCCGTAACACACCAAGCCGACGGTCGGCCATTGGGCAGTTTTTGTTCATCGTCCGACTAAGTTTTCTCAGTGTGTTCGGAACTGTCGGCTGAAGTTGGTCCTCATCTGCTCTTTTTTTTCCGGCCGATTCGTCATGTTGAATCGGCGTCGGAGCTCGTTGGTCAGTCGGGTCATCTGATCATTCTGATTGGCTGTTCAGCTGCTGCCACCTGCTGGTACGGAAAGGCATTTCTTCTTATGCAGGCGCAGAACGGACGTGCTACTTGGCCATCGGGTGTTGAGCGTCGGAATTGTGAAACTCTGGACCCAGACACTGCCGACGTGAGCCAACCCCACAGTCTGCTTTCATCGCCACTAGTTCGTCGGCGTCAGCTTGGTGTGTTCCGGACTTTAAAATGAAAATTACCCCAAGATTTACTCACCTTCAAGCCATCCTAGGAGTATATGACTATCTTCTTTCTGATGAACACAATCGCAATTATATTAATAAATATCCTGACGCATCCAAGCTTTTGTAAACAGGTCTAACGAGTATGAGCTGAAGAAAGTGCATTCATCAATTATAAATGTACTCCACACGGCTCCAGGGGGGTTAATAAAGGCCAAAGCTCACCGCCTTCCGGATTCAACTTAGGAAGACAGTTTTCATAAGTTGAATACGGAAGGTGTGGGATGTAGCGTAAGCGTTTTTAACTGCAAGAGGCATTACACTGTCTTCCTAAGTTGAATACGGAAGGTGGTCTGGCGTTAGCTAGATATTTTAATTTACAACGTGTTAAATATGGATATTTTTCTTACACAAACGCATCGCTTTGCTTCAGAAGGCCTTTATTAACCCCCCGGAGCCGTGTGGAGTATGCATGAATGCTCTTTCTTGAGCTTCATACTCATTGGTCCCGCTCACTGCTGTTATAAAGCTCGGATGCGTCAGGACATTTATTAATATAACTCCGATTGTGTTCATCAGAAAGACCTAGGATGGCTTGAGGGTGAGTAAAGCTTGGGGTAATGTTCATTTTAAAGTGAACTAATCCTTTAGGCCTAGTAGTGAATGTTTCATGATCAGTAGGATATTCATATTCATCCACACAGTCACACAGAGCCGAAGCACAACTAAAACAAAGTTCTTTCGCAAAATGCATGCAGTTTTGTTTTTTTTAACCGTTAGAGGGCCAAAAGTTACATAATATACCTTTAATACCAAACACCTGCCATGCTTTAATACATGTACATAATCAAATATGAACAATAAAATGACAACCCAGCATTGGCACAATAGCCCAAGGAAAAGTTCATTTAGCTGGCCTGAACCTCTCTCACACTGGTCCTCACAATACACCATCCTTATTGCTATTGCTTCAAAATCTTTAAACCATATATTCCATTTGTTTTCAGCATAATGCAATGATGTATCAATGTAAATTATTTTCTTTTACTTCTTAATCGAATAGGTCAAATACCTGCAAAGCATATATGATCACCTACAAAAAAACACTGTAACAGATACAGTCGAGCTTGCTGAAATTGTCAACAGCACTGCAGCCATGCTTCTGTACTCGCAAGAGTGTGAACCTGACAACATGGATGATGTAAGTCAAGTTATCAATGGATCAAATTATTATACCTCTTGAGGAAAATGAATGTTTTACACTGTTATAGCTGTTCATCTGTGGATATTTATTTTATTCATCAAACAGTTTGAGGATCTTATTGCTCTTGCTGGAAACATTTACGTGAAGGCTCTAGCTGGTAACGGGAACATTGTCAAGGAACTTCCAACAGGCACCATTTATGTCACCAGGTCATTATTAGTTGAGTGATTACTGGCCTATGTTATCATATGCAATGGCTCATCAGCTGTGTCTCCATAGGCAAGAATCAAACACTCTGGGTGGAAAGTCCATTGGCTCAAAGGATGGAGGATATTGCCAACTTCCATCTCTTTCTGCAATGACAGGCCAACTGCCCTCTGGGAGTGTCGATGTCCAGGTGTGGAATTCACTCATTTATCGAAGCCCTCGTTTTAAAAAAAAAATCCAACAAGTCAACCTAAAAGCTAAATTAATCCCATTTACTTTCTTAATATAGTATGTTTCTGGTCTTATTGTGCATGATTAATCAGTGCACATTATTCCAAAAGAGAAAAAAAGTCTGTCTTCATAATAATTTTTTAACATTTCTGACATTCTGACATTTTTATCACAATTCCAAGTTTATAACTCGCAATTTTGGCATTTTTTTTATCACAAATCCAAGTTTATAACTCGCAATTTTGACATTTTTATCACAATTCCAAGTTTATTCATAATAATTTTTTAACATTTTTGACATTCTGACATTTTTTAGCACAATTCCCAGTTTATAACTCGCAATTTTGACATTTTTATCCTAATTCCAAGTTTATAACTCGCAATTTTGACATTTTTTAATCACAATTATACGTTTATAACTCGCGATTTTGGCATTTTTTAAAAATCAAAATTCCAGGTTTTTATCTCAGTTCTGACCATTTTCTTACAATTCCAAGTTTTTTCATCATAATTTTTTTACATTTTTGACATTCTAACATTTTTTAGCACAATTCCCAGTTTATAACTCGCAATTGTCACATTTTTATCACAATTCCAAGTTTAAAACTCACAATTCTGACTTTTTTCTCACAATTCCAAGTTTATAACTTGCAATTTTGACATTTTTTAAAATCAAAATTGCAAGTTTATATCTCAATTCTGACCATTTTCTTACAATTCCAAGTTTATTCATAATAATTTTTTAACATTTTTGACATTCTGACATTTTTTTAGCACAATTCCCAGTTTATAACTTGCAATTTTGACATTTTTTTAAATCACAATTCCAAGTTTATAACTCACAATTTTGACCTTTTCCCCCTTGCAATTTATTACAGCTCTTCCAATTTAAAGAGAATCCAATAGAAGCAAAGTCCAACGAAAGCATCACTGGATCAACTTGCAGCTTTTCTGTGCAGAAGGGAAACACTTCAGTCAAATTCACGAATCTTCCAGAGAACATTGAGGTGAAACCAAATAACTGAACTCATTTAATTACATATTAGATAACCATACTGAGCTCACATCATCAATTTGATGTATGTGAACATTGAACACAGAAGCATTTTACTTGCTCAATTAAGTTCTTAGGACATTTTCTGTAAAGCTACCTTGCAACAATAAGTATTGTGAAAAGTGCTGTAAAAATATTTTTATTAAATTAAACAGAATTTAATTTCATTGGAAGTAATAAGTAGGTACTGATCTTTCTCCTGTACAGATATATCTGCCTCGGCCTGAAGCGTCTGAGCCCAAAGTTGTGGATATAACCTGGAAAAAAGGGTTCGCTGTCACCTCAACGTTCAACATCTCAGATGTAAACTTGACCGTAGTTGTTACAGCCATACCAAATCGAAACGTAACTCTCAGTTTTAACTTGTACCTACCATATGAGGCAAACACCACCTCTTTGAATCAAAGCACTATTGTGACTTACAAAGGTAAAGTTTGGAAAATACATAAATAAAATGAATACTATTACATGTACTGTTCAAAGAACAGATAGATAAAGACTAAATCATCATTAAAATCACCCTTCCCCTGTCTTATTTTGTGCAATAGATGGTTATCGCTGGCTGATCACCCCTGATATGATAAAGCAAGTCGATGGGACTTGGAAGGTGGTAGTGTTCCCAAATAATTACACCTCAAGTGAGACGTTGACCTTTAAAGTTTCAGTTTTTGTAACAAAGTGCCTGTTTTGGGACACAGATCTTGGAGACTGGAGTAGAGAGGGCTGCATGGTAAGACTCCATAATGGCTGCTCAGTTAGTAATGTACATTGTCTTTTCGTAACATTTATGATATCTTGTCTGTCCAAAGGTTGGTCCCAATACAATGCCGAACCTAACTCACTGCTTGTGCAACCACACGACGTTCTTTGGGAGCTCCTTCTTTGTGATGCCCAACCAAGTTGATCTGTCCCAGACAGCAGCTTTGTTTTCCACAGTAAATGAGAACTATATAGTGGTGGTTTTACTCAGCTGCTTCTTTGCCCTCTACCTTGTGGTTGTAATGTGGGCCTGGTATGCCGACCGCAAAGCTCTGAGAACGGTACAGTATACTTGTTTACTTGCCATCTTAACACACGCATGTGGCTACGATTTTTACCTAGTGGATGATAAAACAGCTGAAAAAGTCCCATAAACTTACATTCAAAGGATGGACCAAAGCCATATTTAGAGATAAAAGAATTACGAAATAAAAACTCACAATTCAGACTTTTCTCGCAATTCCAAGTTTATAACTCGAAATTCAGACTTTTTTTTAATCACAATTCCAAGTTTATAACTCACAATTTTGACTTTTTTCTTACAATTCCAAGTTTATAACTTGCAAATTTTTTTTTTATCACAATTCCAAGTTTATAACTCACAATTTTGACTTTTTTCCTCACAATTTCAAGTTTATAACTCTAAATTTGGACATTTTTATCACAATTCCAAGTTTATAACTTACAATTTTGACCTTTTCCCTCACAATTTAAAGTTTATAACTCTATATTTTGACATTTTTATCATAATTCCAAGTTTATAACTCACAATTTTGACTTTTTTTATCACAATTTCAAGTTTATAACTCACAATTTTGACTTTTTTCCTCACAATTCCAAGTTTATAACTCTCAATTTTGACATTTTTATCACAATTCCAGGTTTATGACTCACAATTTTGACTTTTTTATCACAATTCCAAGTTTATAACTCACAATTTTGACTTTTTTCCTCATAATTTCAAATTTATAACTCTCAATTTTGACATCTTAATCACAATTCCAGGTTAATAACTCACAATTTTGACTTTTTTCTCACAATTCCAAGCTTACAATCAAGATACTGACATTTTTCCTCACAATTATTTGAGTTTATAACTCAAAATTCCATTTTTTTTTCTTGCAATTGCAAGTTTGTCTCACAATTCTGACTTTTTTTTTTCTCACAAGTGCGAGTTTTTATCTTGCAATTCCGACTTTTTTCCTTGCAATTGTGAGTTTATGTCTCACAATTCTGACTTTATTTCTCACAATTATGAGTTTATGTCTCACAATTATGAGTTTATATCTAAACCTGGAATTTAATTATGTAATAATCGTCCTTGTAGACGCACTAGACTTAACTAGACTGTAAAATAAGGTAAATTTGGTTTCAGTTTATTGTGGTGTCGTCTAGAGCACTAGTAGGATATTGAGATTATTAAACATGTCGCTTTGGTTTGTGCATCAAAGTTACTACAAAAGTGATAAAATGTCATTTTTAATTAAATGTGAATGATTTATTTATTGTCACTGGAGTATGTTTTTATCTAAATACTTTGACTTCTAAGCAAGATTAATACCCTAGAGTAACCCAGAGTAAAACTAACACACAGAGCAACCACATATAGCAACATAGCAAAATGTACAAATCCAGTTGTACATACTACGTACTTCTTACTCATCTTATATTGGGTTTACTAAAAATGTCTCACAAAATAGAATTTCCTATAGAAATCCACTGATTCCACTGTATCCATTGACATTTATACACCAGGATTCTTCTCACATATGGCTGTAACGTGGTTAAATGTCTGTGTCCACAGCGTAAGATGACTCTTTTAGAGGACAATCATCCATGTGCCCAATACAACTACCTTTTTAATGTGCAGACAGGCCACAGAAGAGGGGCTGGCACCACTGCAAAGGTGATACACACTGTGTCTACCTTGGCCTATATTTCTCAACTTGGAAAACTTTTGGCTTTTCAGTGATACTCATTGGTACGTTTAGTAGGTGCATTATTAAAGTCTTTCCTTTGTCAGGTAATGGTGACCCTCCAATTCACAGAAGGGCAGAGTGAATCTTACAATTTGTCTGACCCTGAGAAGCCAGTGTTTGAGAGGGGAGGTATGGATGTGTTTCTGCTGAGTATGCCCTTCTCTCTTGGAGAACTGCAGAGCATTGAGATATCGCATGACAACTCTGGGAGAAGCCCTGACTGGTAGGTGTCTGTATGTCCTGGCTTTTGCATGTGTTTTCTTATTTTTGCATACTTTAAAATTAGGTGAGTATTTGGTGTTGTTTACTATTCCTTTTGTATTTCATTTAATCTTAAAGGTCCAGCTTTATATTAGGTGTCTTTAACTACTTTGTTAGGTACAATGTATTTATTGTGTTTATGTTGTATTTTGCGAAACACTATTGAGGCGGGAATACGGGTAAGGTTAGGACAGATTTAGTGATATTTTTTAAATTGAATCAAATTTTTCAATTGCATTGTATCAAATGATTAATTTAAATGTAAGTACATATTAAAGACACTTAATATAAAGTGGGTCCAAAATAAATAACTCTACAATGAATAAACACATTTAAATCTACAAAAATATGCTTTTCCAAACATTTATCAGAAATGTTGAAATTTGAACTCTTTTGAAGCTACAATGATACTCTGAATTTTCCAACAATCAGATTGTGATGTGTGATAGGTCTTGAAAACAAGACCTAAAGTGTATATCTAAATATCTCTTGAGGGCCACTATCCTGTAGAGTTTTGCTCCAGTTCTAATCAAATTCGCCTGAACCTGCTAATCAAGGTCTTCAGGATTACTAGAAACATCCAGGCAAGTGCGGCTGGAGGATATTAGCCCTCCAGGAGCAGGATTGGACACAATTGATCTATAGAGTGATGGATAAAAAGAAATACGCCTGTGAATGAATTGGGTTGCATACGTCTCACTTCACAATTTGCTCTATCAGGTACTTGGACAAAGTGCAGGTGATGGATTTACAGACACAGGATGTCTCACACTTTCTGTGCTCCACTTGGCTGAGAGGTGAAACATGCAAGAGGACTTTCAACTCAGCCAAAATGAATGAAATTGCAAGTTTTGGGTAAAAACTTAAACTTACATTCTCATAGAAACTAATTATTAAGTGCTGGGGGTAACGCATTACAAGTAGATATGTAATCAGATTACTTTTTTCAAGTAACTAGTAAAGTAATCCATTACTTTTAAATTTACAAGAAAATACCTGAATTATAATTACAATTTCAAATAAGTAGACTTGGGTTAGGGTTCAGTTTAGTAGAATAAGTTGACATGTAGTTGCAAAGTTACTTATAGTTAGCAGAATGTCTAAAGTGCACTATCGAAATAAACATCAGCACTATACACCGATCAGGCATAACATTATGACCACCTTCCTAATATTGTGTTGGTCCCCCTTTTGCTGCCAAAACAGCCCTGACCCGTCGAGGCATGGACTCCACTAGACCCCTGAAGGTGTGCTGTGATATCTGGCACCAAGATGTTAGCAGCAGATCCTTTAAGTCCTGTAAGTTGCGAGGTGGAGCCTCCATGGATCAGTCTTGTTTGTTTAGCACATCCCACAGATGCTCGATTGGATTGAGATCTGGGGAATTTACACCTCAAACTCATTGTTGTGGCCAGCCTTCGCTCCCCACGTGCATCAATGAGCCTCGGCCACCAATGACCCTGTCGCCGGTTCACCACTGTTCCTTCCTTGGATCACTTTTGATAGATACTAACCACTGCAGACCGGGAACACCCCACAAGAGCTGCAGTTTTGGAGATGCTCTGACACAGTCGTCTAGCCATCACAATTTGGCTCTTGTCAAACTCGCTCAAATCCTTACGCTTTCCCATTTTCCTGCTTCTAACACATCAACTTTAAGGACAAAATGTTCACTTGCTGCCTAATTTATCCCATTCACTAAAAGGTGCCGTGATGAAGAGATAATCAGTGTGAATCACTTCAGCTGTCAGTGCTCATAATGTTATGCCTGATCGGTGTATAATTTAGCAGAATGTCTACAGTGGACCATCGAAATAGAGTGTAACCAACATCAGCACTATATTCAGTACAACAAACCTTTAAGACAATGCGAAACAACCAAACTTTATAGTGGTAGTGCACATTTTAATATATTTTGAAAATAATAATTTTGGATACATATACCTTTCTAACTAACCACCCCATCCCAGCAATATTTTCCAGACCCGGACATCCTCTGGCTTCCGGGATGAGCACATCTGGGTGTCGATTGTTGACCCCCCGCGGCGCAGTCCTTTCACACGCGTGCAGAGAGTGTCGTGCTGCATGTCTCTGCTGCTCTGCACCATGGCCATTAACATCATGTTCTGGAACCTTCCTACTGATGCAGAGTCTCCTGTCCTTCTAAAGATAGGTCAGAAAACTTCCCTGCGGCATTTTTCATTTTCTGAAATTATGTAATGCTTAAATGTGACGTCTCACTCTCAACAGCACTCTGATATTTTTATGCATCGCATCATGTTTGAGAGAGTCATGTTTTGAGGGAACATGTTCTGTTCGGTTGCTTATTAATTTATGTTCATTACATTTATATATATATATATATTTAGGTTTTTAATTTTTTACTAAAAATATACGTCTGTACACAAAAAAAATTCTTGAATTTTACAGGCTCTTTTAAACTGACATGGCAGGAGTTCATGGTAGCCATAGAGAGCGGCCTTTTCATGTTCCCCATCAACATCCTCATCATTACTATCTTCAGACACATCAAACCACGCTTTCTTCGTAACTTAGACAAGGCTGACTCCTCCAAGAAAACAACAACAACAACAACAGCTGCTTCTGTGTCTATGAACACTATCATGAAGGTTCTTGCAGCAGTAGTTCTGTAGCATAATAACTGCTCTCTCTAATAACGCTTGCTGGCGAGTTGAATGCTGTATTGTTAAAAAGTGAATGTTCTGTTCTTACTCTTAGGAAACCATAGGACTTTTGAATCATCTCAGCAAAAGCCCTAAAAACATGCTGTCTGCCAAAGAGATACGGCCTGAGACAAGTGGTGATCTTTTCTGGGCCCTGAATAAAGTGAATGACGTCCTTCAGATTATGCAAGGTTCTTTGATCAATACTACATACATTTCATTTTTCTGTGCTATATTTAGCATTATGTCAGTGTCATTTACTCATGATACATATTACTCAAATCAGTGTTATTTTAGTATAATTGAGATACTATTATAGTTTTTATTCATATTTTAAATTAGTTTACAGTTATGTAATGCCTCTGACTAATAGCAGCACTAATTTTATTTCTTCCATGGAAGTCACTGAACTAGCTGTAACCACAAGCGACGAATGACAAAACATTACAAAATATAAACAATCATTTAGTTTTTATTTATAAACGTTGGCCGGCCACCCTGGCCACGGTGAAATTTCATTGGTTTTGAATCCTGTCCTATATTAAACATCAAATATGTTCTGATTGGTTGCTGATGATTAATGTGGGCAGACAAATTGGAATCGTGACACGTGCCAATTATCAGTTTGTTTGAACTGTTCCTTTAAATTCTACTGTTAGTGGCTGCTGTAGCAGGTGGAGAGATTGGGGCGTGTCTACTGCAGCAGGACCAGAGTTTGGGGCGTGGCTACTGTAGCAGGCTGAGAGTTTGGGGCGTGGCTACTGTAGCAGGCTGAGAATTTCGGGCGTGGCTACTGTAGCGGGGGGAGAGTTTGTGCCGTGGCTACTGTAGCAGGCTGAGGGTTTGGGGTGTGGCTACTGTAGCAGGCTGAGAGTTTGGGGGCGTGGCTACTGTAGCAGGGGGAGAGTTTGGGCTGTGGCTACTGTAGCAGGGGGAGAGTTTGTGCCGTGGCTACTGTAGCAGGCTGAGGGTTTGGGCCGTGGCTACTGTAGCAGGGGGAGAGTTTGTGCCATGGCTACTGTAGCAGGCTGAGGGTTTGGGGCGTGGTTACTGTAGCAGGCTGAGAGTTTGGGGGCGTGGCTACTGTAGCAGGGGGAGAGTTTGGGCTGTGGCTACTGTAGAAGGCTGAGAATTTGGGGCGTGGCTACTGTAGCAGGTGGAGAGTTTGAGGCGTGGCTACTGTAGCAGGCTGAGAGTTTGGGGCGTGGCTACTGTAGCAGGGGGAGAGTTTGGGGCGTGGCTACTGTAGCAGGCTGAGAGTTTGGGGTGTGGGTACTGTAGCAGGCTGAGAGTTTGGGCCATGGCTACTGTAGCAGGCTGAGAGTTTGGGGCGTGGTTACTGTAGCAGGCTGAGAATTTGGCCCGTGGCTACTGTAGCAGGCTGACAGTTTGGGGCGTGGTTACTGTAGCAGGCTGAGAATTTGGGCCATGGCTACTGTAGCAGGCTGAGAGTTTGGGGCGTGGTTACTGTAGCAGGCTGAGAATTTGGGGCGTGGCTACTGTAGCGGGGGGGGGGGCGTGGCTACTGTAGCAGGGGGAGAGTTTGTGCCTGTGGCTACTGTAGCAGGCTGAGGGTTTGGGGTGTGGCTACTGTAGCAGGCTGAGAGTTTGGGGGCGTGGCTACTGTAGCAGGGGGAGAGTTTGGGCTGTGGCTACTGTAGCAGGGGGAGAGTTTGTGCCGTGGCTACTGTAGCAGGCTGAGGGTTTGGGCCGTGGCTACTGTAGCAGGGGGAGAGTTTGTGCCGTGGCTACTGTAGCAGGCTGAGGGTTTGGGGCGTGGCTACTGTAGCAGGCTGAGAGTTTGGGGGCGTGGCTACTGTAGCAGGGGGAGAGTTTGGGCTGTGGCTACTGTAGAAGGCTGAGAATTTGGGGCGTGGCTACTGTAGCAGGTGGAGAGTTTGAGGCGTGGCTACTGTAGCAGGCTGAGAGTTTGGGGCGTGGCTACTGTAGCAGGGGGAGAGTTTGGGGCGTGGCTACTGTAGCAGGCTGAGAGTTTGGGGCGTGGGTACTGTAGCAGGCTGAGAGTTTGGGTCATGGCTACTGTAGCAGGCTGACAGTTTGGGGCGTGGCTACTGTAGCAGGCTGAGAATTTGGGGCGTGGCTACTGTAGCAGGCTTAGAGTTTGGGGCGTGGCTACTGTAGCAGGTGGAGAGTTTGGGCCATGGCTAATGTAGCAGGTGGAGAGTTTGGGGCATGGCTACTGTAGCAAGCAGAGAGTTTGGGGCGTGGCTACTGTAGCAGGCAGAGAGTTTGGGCCATGGCTACTGTAGCAGGCTGAGAGTTTGGGGAAGGGCTACTGTAGCAGGTGGAGAGTTTGGGCCGTGGCTACTGTAACAGGCAGAAAGTGTGGGGCGTGGCTACTGTAGTAGGCAGAGAGTTTGGGGCGTGGCTACTGTAGCAGGCTGAGAATTTGGGGCGTGGCTACTGTAGCAGGCTTAGAGTTTGGGGCGTGGCTACTGTAGCAGGTGGAGAGTTTGGGCCATGGCTAATGTAGCAGGTGGAGAGTTTGGGGCATGGCTACTGTAGCAAGCAGAGAGTTTGGGGCGTGGCTACTGTAGCAGGCAGAGAGTTTGGGCCATGGCTACTGTAGCAGGCTGAGAGTTTGGGGAAGGGCTACTGTAGCAGGTGGAGAGTTTGGGGCGTGGCTACTGTAGCAGGCAGAGGTTTTGGGGCGTGGCTAGAGGAGTTTCACCACATTCCAACATTCCAAACAACCAATCAGATTTGAGGGACAAGTTTACCGTTTATGTCAAGTTTAGGCTTGCAACCAGGGTTAAGTGCTTCTACATCAATGTTATTCACCTATCTTTCCCCTCTGAATTTAGGGATAAGTTATGGGTAGGATTAGGTTTAGGGGTAGGAATAGGGTTAAGACTAAATTTTCAGACTTGAATGTTGTTCCAGGATCAACAAAATATGTTGTTCCAGGAACGTCTTGACAAAATCACGGTGACCTGAGTTCGCTCTAGACAGTTTTTAGCCTACTCACTACTTACTTATGACACATAGCAACACAGCTAAAAGTATTCTTAAAATGTAGGACTTTTTATTGAAAGTAGCCTACTTTTACCTGTTGAGACAAGCCTTCTCAAGCACCCGTAAGAGCTGTGTGACGCGTGTAAGGGGTGTTTGCAAGGTTGTTTGAAAATATGCTTTATTTTTGTAACTCCACTAGGTGCCTAGTGTCGCAGGAACTACATACTTCACCTTTAAGTACTCTTTCATTATGTGCATGTTTTATATTATACAGGGACTCATCATAGCTCTGTTGTGTGTTCCCATTCAGTGGAAATTGTTGGTGACCCTCACTGGTCGTACTGCAGCCGCTTCGTGTTCTATTCACTGAGCCACATTTCTCGCCTACTGGAGCATGTGGGAGAAAAGGGTTATTTTCTTAATGAAGAGCTTCGGGAGGCACGGGGGACAGTCGGTGTTCTGCTGAAGAAGGCTGAAATGGCGTCTCTTCAGCATACTTCCCAAAGGTCAGGACTGTCACCTCTGCAACCTGTTGTAAATGATTAATGTTTTTACTAGACAACTCAATACCTTGTAGGAAGTGCTGATATTCTTTTTGTTTTGATCTTTGTCTTTCCATGTTCTTAGGTGCTATAATCTCACATTTTTTTCATTGTAACAATTTAACGAAGTAGCTCAAATTATGGGTGAAATATATATATATATATGGTCTAGAATTAGTTCTAGTTTTAGAATTACTTTAGAAAAACTTATCTATTTTGTCCAGTAAAATTATCAGACTGGTTATTCTTATCAGCTCTTAAAAAGGAGTTTTCTTCTGGCCACGAAGAAATCTCCAATCTAAGTACTTACAAAAGCATATAACAAGCGAAATCAAACGTTGAAGGGACTTGGATTCATAAATGAGCATCAACAGAGACAATAAAAGTATAACTATAATGGATTTAATAGATACGAACTACGAATATATGACTAAAATATAACAAAGGAATATACATAGAATAAAACGAAAGTAAAGTCAAGAAAACAGAGGTGATCAAAGAAATGGCAAATTACAAACAGTTAAAACCTTTGAGAGCCAGCAAGGAAACTAAAAACTTACAAATGGAAGCTTAAAGCACGTCGAAAAAATGGTTCTGTATTTGCATATAGGTTTAGGTGCTGTGGTTACTTCTAGCCTTTCTGCAGGAGTTTCAATGCGTGCAAGCTGGAGCGATTGGTCCTTTTCCCAAAGAAGGGTCTTCGGCAGAATTTTCAAACAAGGTTTTAACTTAAGAGTAAGATGGCCGGAAAATAAGAAAGAGGTAATGGTAATGAAGAGTGAAGACTTCGGGTGAAGGCGACGGATGAAGAAGACTTGAAGAAGACAACCGGCGAGGACGGCGGGTGAGGAAGACTGAAGAAGACACCCGGAGAGGACGACGGAAGAAAAAGACTTGAGCACTGAGGCGCTCGTGTTCGTTTTATATAGAAAAACACAACTACACTCCTCCGGGTTGGACTGGCCAATAGCCAGCGTGAATTCTGAAGCGGGAAAAAGCTTCTTTGTCTTGTTTTATGGCTTAATTTGCATAACTTATGGAGGTGTCAGATCTGGGTACGTTTTCCCCAAAAGTATTTTAAATTTAGAATAAAACATTTTACAGTAACATAACATACATAGTTGATTCAGACAATTGGAGAGGAACATTTTGAATCCAAGAAGTAAATGTTTGGAAAACATTAAAGCCGCAATACATTTTTATCCACTTGAACATAAACATTTTAGGGTAAAACTAACACAACTACAGTCGTAACTTATGCTCATATAATAGGTAGAAATACATGCATACAGGGTTACATAGATACACTTCTGGAGCATATTGAATACATTTCTGGAATTTAACTTATAGGTTAAAGAGAGTCCTTCTATGATTCTGTGAGTGTGTGTGTGTGTATTGGGTCGTCTGGGATTCAGGCCTGGTTTAGGGTAATTCGATCTGAGTTGATAAAGATCAAGGAGGGAGAGTTTTATGGATGTCCGAGTTGTCTCACACCTCTCAGCCGAGCTGTCGGGTGAGCCATAAACTTCAGCCAAGCCGGAGCCTAAGTGAGATATACATGAGAAGTTTGAAAGGTTAAAAGCTTTCCGAATTCAAAATTAATTTGATGATCTTGATCCTCTCCAGACGCTACATCAACTTTCCTTTTTGATTGGTTACTAGCCCATTTCCATAATTCACTATCAATCTCAATTCAATACATTTTGCATGAACTGTTTAGTCAAGTCACCTTTATTTATATAGCGCTTTTTACAATGCAGATTGTGTCAAAGCAGCTTTACAGTGATAACTGGTATATAATTTTGGCTGCACAGCAGAGCTGGTTCTTTGAAATATACTAAGCAGATGTTTGTTGTGTGACTGATAGCTGAAATGCAAGATTTCTGTTTCTTCTGTTAAAATAGATATTTTTTGTTTGTTTGTGAATTTTGTTCCAGTACGCCAATTGTGCAAGTACAGAAGAAGAAACAGGGTTGGTGGTTGCCTTGGTGGTTTCTTTTTATTGGCTGGATCCTGCTTTTTGCCATGAGTGGTCTTTCCACCTTCTTTACCCTGTTTTATGGCTTCCAGTACGGAAGGGAGTCGTCCATACAGTGGGTGATCACTCTTACATTATCGCTTGTACAAAGCATCTTCATCTTGCAGCCCCTTAAGGTGAGAACCAGGGTGATGACTGGGGTCTTCTTCTCAGGAAAAATAATCTTGAGAAGCTGGAGACTTAAAGGAATAGCTCACCCAAAAATGATGAAAGTGACCAAAGGCTGTGAAGCTCCAAAAATGACAAAAGAGCACCATAAAGGCCCGAAATAGCTACTCACGTCAAAGTTCTTTTTGGTTCTTTCCTTAGTGATAAAAAGAAGTTTGAAATACGTGACCAGCGGTTTACTGTTAGCGAACATCTTGCCACTCTTTCAATTAGAATTACAACTTCATTTTCTACTTTAAAGCGGCTCTCCAGTGTGTTCATGTTTTACTCACGTCTGACCTCGACAGACTGAACAGAAGAAATTAACCAGAGAAAATGTCCATGTCAAAGAAGGCGAAGCCTTATAGCCACACCCACCTATTACATCATAACCATAGACCAATTGTAGTTCAACAGTGTTTACCAGTCGGAGTGAACTTTTCTGGAAAGTTCACTTTGGCAAGCTTGTTTCAGACTTGTTTCAAACAAAATTAATTTTGACCTGATTATGTTCGAAATGACGTCACACCAGTATGTTCTTCGATTTCACTTGAAATATATTTGAGCCTTAAAAGTAGTCTATATAATTTGTGGGCTACATATTCATCTTAAAAGAAACCTCAAAATTCGTCAAATGTTGTAATTCATTGTAAATCTTCCTGTAAAGTAATTAGTAAATGAATAATTAATTTTTAAGTACTGAGTAATGAGTATGAATGAATATGAACGAGTGAATACATTTCTATTTTTGGGTGAAATATTCCTTTGAGCAACAGTCTCTGATTGCTCTCAATTTAATTTATTTTGATTTCTTGGAGAAACAATTGAGATCACTATTCTCTTTCATAACTGTTGTGGATGACAGGTGATATTTGTGGCAATCTTCTTTGCCATGATCCTGAGGCCAGTAGCTGTGGAGAACAATGAGGAGGTTGAACTGCTCCTGCAGGGTGAGAACATGCAAACAAAACAACAAAATAACCTTTTCCATGCCAATATCAGAACAGTATTACCGTATTAATACTAATGCCTTATTGCCATTTTACAGAGCAAAAGGAAAAATGTGAGGAATACTCTGGGAGATCTATATCCTGATTATGTCTTGCCTCAAATTCAAATTGAGAAGGAAGATGCTTGGTTTGAGATCTCATCAAACTCACCCAATTTTATTCTAGATTTTGGTGTTGGGAACAGAGGATGCCATTTTCATAACTATGTAAATGATTGGCGTCTCACTGTCTCTTGCAGTTTATAATCCATTTGTGTAGGCAGACTTTATTTTTCATGTTAGTATTTTAGTAAGATACCTATATGTACAGAACTTTGTGTCAAAAATGTTATTTAGTCTATACTGTTACAATAACAATGGTCTATAGTTCAACACACTTATCATGTTTTATTTTTGCTCAAATCAAAAAACAAAAGTGGGTTTTCTAATAGACCATAGCAATAATGTCATTTGAAAAATAACAAATCTGTCAACAAAAAATATATATATGAATAGATTTACGTGTTGGTGGTCAGTATCATTCTAGACATTGCAATTTTTCTTTAAATTACTAGAGGAGCAGATTCTCATAACACTCACTTTTTGTTTCTGATGTAATTGTTGACATTTGCTTAGTGTCGATTTTGAAACTATATTACATTCTAAAAAAAAACACTGAACATCCACTATTATGTCTCAGTTAACTCCATAAATACTCCGCAAAAATGTATTTTAGTATACCTTCAATAAAAAACATATTTTCCAATGCATTTCAGTGTGTTAATCAAAATATATTTGACATTCAATGCAAATATATGATCAAAGGAATAGTGCAGCGTTAAAGTATACACTACTGTTCAAAACTACTTCTGTAATTGCCACTTTTTGGGTGGAAGCAAAAACATGCTGTTTTCTGTGTGTGTAGCTTTAAATGCAAATGAGCTGCTGCTCCCCACCCCCCTTTTCAGAAGAGGGCGGAGCCTTTACAGCTCATACACACACCCGAAGCATATTGCACGTTGTGTGAGCACTAAACTAAGTTCTCTGTCGCGTCTTACTGTTCTTAAACAGTCAAATACACACAAAGGTTACATAAACACAGTCGGTTATGTCCGTGAGCGTAAACAGCTGGGAAAGAAATTGCATGTGTATATTAGATCTGTGTATTAAAGTGGCAGGAGCCGAATATTCAGTATACCTGCTGCTGTTTGTGCTGTTAATGTAAATCAAACAACATCAATCTCTCACTGCTTCTGACTGAATAACTTTAGTAACTTTAATAAGAATCAATGTCATACTTTAACTCTGCTGGTAAATGCTCTGGCGAGGAGATAAATATGGTGTACGGCTTTACGAAATCCTTTACGAAACAGAAGTATAATTCAAGTTCATTTTATGAAGTATACTTAAGTGATGTTCAAATATACTTCATGAAGTAAGTATACTAATCAATGCACTAGTAGTAAACTTGTAAGTGTACTATTTCAATATTGCTTAGGACTAAATTGGCCCACTTTTTAGTATATAATAAAAGTATATGAATAAGCTACGAGTTATTCAAAGGGACACAAAATGTTACTTATGAGTTTCTCATAGTTTATGACAAAGAGTATTCAGTTCTCCTGTTTAGGTATTGAAAAAGGACACCAGGTTTGTTTGAAGGAATCAATATTATGTGCAATTGCTCCAGGTTTGAGTGTACTACAGTTTTTTTAAATTGCTTTGGCACATTGGTACATTTTCAAAACTCTTAGTACTAATATCACAACAGATCATCAAAAGTTTTTTTCAAATATTTCAGCATGTTTTCAATTGTTTTTGTACAATGAACAAAATCACAAATTATCCTTTTCACAGCACAAAATAAGTGTTTTGTCTATATAAATTCATTCACAATAACTGCCTTTCATAATGCTATTGCTATCAAACTTTTGATTTGCATCTCTTTTCGTTCAGTTTATACATTTGACTATTATTTAATCCAAATGATCTTAATGGTTAATCGTTAATCATTTGATACATCTATAGATTTCTATCGATACATATTCTACAGATATAGTTTCTGCTTTGTTTGCAATTTCCGATATGGATAACCAAAAGTAATGAATCATTTTTACATTATAACTAATTTATCTTATGTTCAAAGTGTGGTCATAGTATTCCCTACGTTATGGGGACCAAATGTCCACACAAGTATAGTAATACCAATAAATTCTGACCTTGAGGGAACATTTTTTGGTCCCCATGAGGAAACAAGCTTATAAATCAAACAGAATGATCTTTTTTGAAAATCTAAAATATCATAAAGTTTTCTGTGATGGGTAGGTTTAGGGGTAGGGTTAGTGTAAGGGGATAGAATATACAGTTTGTATAGTATAAAAACTATCATATTTGGTGGCTTTAGGGAACAGAAAATCCATTGTCAAACACATTAAAATTGTAAAGAAACTATTTGAACTCTTCTCGAAATGGTGTTTTTGCATCATATAAATGATTCGCTCTTAACTAAACAGATGTGAGGAATGTAGAGCACTATGTCTTTAGCATGTTCATTGTGCAGGGGAATACACAGCAGTTTGTCATAGCTTTTACACATGTGCACAAATACTGTATACTATGTATAATTTCTTTCTTTTGATTTCAAAGTGAACAAATTAAGTGTTTTCACACATAAGCATTGGTGTAGATCATCGCTAAATGCATTTACTGATCGCATTTACTCATTTACTTCAAAATTCAATTCATATTTTTTTGATGATACTAGATGACACATGTGTGAAAATAAACGGGAGTAGCTACTTTTTCCCACTTCAACTGCCGCAAATTACTGTAAATGTGCATAAATATTGCATAATATTAGAAAGGCACTCCCACCAGCACAAATTCTACACCCATGAGTCTCAAATGACTGTAACAGACAACCTATATAAAGACAGTGATCGTCCGACTAAAGCACCTGAAAACGACTGGATGACACAGAGGAACACCTGACACTCAACACAGGTATGATGATGAAATTAACTAGTATCTTCATATTATTAATATTAGTATTATTAATATCATTCTTATATATTATTTATTAATATTGGTGGGGTTTTTTTTTACTCTATCTGTCTGGTCTTATAATATAATTGTTGCCTCTATTTGAATTTTACATGTTGTGTCAATTAGGTACTTTAATTGTTTTATTGACATGGCAAATTGTAGCAAAAATGCTACAAAAACTCTCTAACAACAATTATTAGCTGAATACATTAATAGCCTAAATAACAATTGACACTGAACATGGTATAGATGTAATGAAGACATTAAATGTTGATTTAATCAATCACCTTCATTGTATTAACTCAAATCTTTTAATTTTAATGAACTCAATTTTAAGGCAACCAGGTAACTTACTTTAAGTTAAACCAACAATTAACGTTATGATGAGTGATTGACATTTCTGCACTTCATGAACAGAAAGCAACACTTGAGTAAAGCTTAAAACTTGTTATTCCGTCATAAACTATATAACATATCGCCTACTTTTTTGTTTTCTGTGTTTCTTAAATCACATTATAACTGAGGCATCACAAAATACAAGTTAGTTGATTAAAAGTATTAGAACACTATCAATTTAGTTTAAAAATGTTATCATAATTATCTTTTTTATTATTTTAAATTCCAATAGACTTTACTTTGAAAAAGCTCAAGAAATGTCTGTGAAAAAATGGATTCTCCTTGTCGCCGGCTCAAAGGACTGGGAAGATTATCAACACCAGGTTTGTCTTTGTTTTTGTTATTTCCATTAGAAAAATTGCTCATAAATTCCTCAAGGTGTGCTGTACTACCAGTTGAATATGATGACAGTAATTTCTAGTAATTTAAACATGGAAATCATCTTTTTTTTATTTGTGTTTCAGGCCAATGTGTGCTGTTTCTATAAGATAATTAAGAAACATGAAATTCCTGATGAGCAGATTGTGGTGATGATGTATGATGACATCGCTCACAATCCTCAGTGAGTAATTTCCTCAAGCTTTTGAGTATCATGATGTGTTTCATGGTTGATCTCAATCTTCAGGGCTAAACCTGTTGTAAAATTCGCGAAAGCATACAGCTGACCGCATTACATAAGTATCGCTGCGCCACCAAAGTCCCTTTAAAGGGAACCCCTGGTGTTAAGACTTATATGGCTTAATATAACGTAAACGATGTCTCTTACTGAAATATGTAGTAGAAAACCATTGAAAGATTTACGTTATTTAAGAAATCCATGACATATTTGGACCGATTTGGACAATGGGCGGCAATATTTTGTTTAGGTGCACAGTGCGTTTTATGTCGATGACGTCAAATGGTTGCACTTACTGAGCTACTGACACTACCCTGTTGCTATTTTTACCACAACACAACTCGGAATATAATATACGACGCCACATTGCATAGCTTTTGGTTGTAAATTTTAGTCGATGAGCCACAAGAGAAATGCGTAAGTCTTCACTCCTTTACTAGTGATAAGAGGAGAAAAGAATGGGAAGTTGTGACGAACTTCCTAAAGATCCGCGTCTTTGTTCTCTTCACTTTAGCCCTGTTGACTTTGAGGCTTTTAGTAGACCACAGCTGAAAGAGCTTACAGTTGCCGATCGATATTTAGTGTATGCTTTAACCAAATGCCGCGCCTGTCGTGGAGACTGATGAAGGTGAGCCTATAACACATCTCGATTGAGACAGACTGCCTCAAAGCACGTGTGTGCTGTGATAAACGAGATATCTGTGATCACATAAACAGTAGCATCTTCTCAGCTGTTTAACTGTGTGTAATGCATTCAGGTGGTCAGACGATTTTTACACGTCAATCATACAACAGTAGTTTGAATAGCCACAGAGACATTGCACAGCTTAGATGTTTTCATCCTCACTAATTTTGCACTCTGGCTCAAATTGAAAAGGCTGATCGGGTTTTAAAAGGAACCCCGCGGATATTAAGACATGTATGCGTTACTAGATTACCATTGCGTCAAAACATACAGATAAAAAAGCCTCAAAGTCATCAGGGCTGAAGTGAAGAGAACAAAGACGCAGTTAGGAAGTTTTATTCATCCACATTCTGCACAACTTCCCATTCTTTTCTCCTCTTATTGCTAGTAAAGCAGTAAAGACTTACGCGCTTCTATTGTGGCTCAATGACTGAAAATTACAACCAAAAGCTGCACAATGTGGCATCGTATATTATATTCCGAGTTGTGTTGCGGTAAAAATAGCAACAGGATAGTGTCAGTAGCTCAGTGAGTGCAACCATTTGACGTCATCGACTTCAACGCACTGTGCACCAAAATGGCGTGCAACAAAATGGCACCGCCCATTGTTCAAATCGGTCCAAATATGTCATGGATTTTTTAAATAACGTAAATCTTTCATGGGTTTTCTACTACATATTTCAGTAAGAGACAACATTTAAGTTATATTAAGTCATACAAGTCTTAACACCAGGGGTTCCCTTTAAGACAAGTCATTTCACTTGGCAGCCATCTTTAAAACGCCTCTCGGGCATTCAAGTGCAGCTCAGCTCCTATCTCTTTGAATGAGGAAACATCAAATTCTCCAAAGCTGTTTGCCAAGCTTTCAATTAAATTTCATATTTGAAATCACCAATGAAATCTGACAACAACTGTCTCATAAATTTTGTTTCTAAACGCTCAAATCATGAAAACAAACGGTCTTTTTCAGGCTGGATCAAGTTAATGCGCATACGCAGTCCTAAATGCGCATCTCTTGTGCCCTTATTTCGGAGGCGCACGCCTGACTGTTTCTATAGGAACCGGAGCTTCTAACGCAGGGATGCCAGGTTTTCACAACAAAACCCGCCCAATTGCTACTCAAAACTAGCCCAAAACTAGCCCAGTGGCATTTCAGGGGGGTCCACCGGTAAAAATCAAGTTTTTGGCGGGGTTCCCCTGGTAAAATTCGCTATTCAGGGGCTAAATATCATGTTATTCGGGTTCGTTTCAACCCGCGGACATGAAAAACAACCTGCAGCAACAGTGTAAAAGTAGCCCAATTGGCAATTGGCTCTTATTTAGAAGGCGGGACTTATTCTGCCATATTGCGTGTTGCACTTTCTCCCATTCAAAACAATACAAGTGACGCCACTGAATATGTATGTTGCTGCATCTGTCTTAGCAACCACTCTTAGCAACGTAAACATATGTTTGTTCATTGAAGCTACTATGTAGAAGAGTTGTGAGAGAGATATAATGTTATCGAGTGACCGAGCGTATTACCTGCATTCAGAATTGATTTTCCTTCAGGTCAGTCCTACGTTCATAATAAAAAATCTGTTTGAATGTCTGCTCCAATCTTGTCCTTTTAAACAGTTAAAAAACAGGGTTTTACCCTGCCCTGCTGACACTGACAGCGCTAGCATTTGTCATTTGCGTTTTGTTCCGTGTTTACAACAAGTTTCAATTTAAAAGTCTTTGTGACTAAGTGACTCGCTCATAAAGAGAATCTTTGCTGCCATCTAATGGCGCAATAAATGTAACTTATATTGCTGTTCACAGTCAGGGACTATTTTTTGCCAGCGGAAGGAAGGCTTTTAGTGATTTTACTTAATGAAAGTTGCATTGATACATATTTTTTGGCTTTAATATTTGTATTGTGTGGTAACCGTTTTATAAAAGCAATAAGCCCCAAGAAACTGTGGTTTACAGTGAATTTATAACAGCTGTTAGGCACGACGTGGAGTGCCTAAAACCCCCTTAGCTGTTATAAATTTACTTTAAACCTTTAATTTACCACAGTGTAAGTGTAAAGTACAGAAGTACGGTGTAATTATTATTATTTATTTTTTTTAAATAAAAAAAAAAAATTGATATTTAATAATTCTGGAAACACGTCATCACAGAAAAGGAACAATAGATTGTTGGAGCTGATTGCCTTTAACACGTTAATTTTCTTCTCTGCCTGCAGAAACCCAGCTAAAGGAGTCATTACCAGTGTAGTAGACGACACAAATGTGTACGTAGGAGTTCCGAAGGACTACACTGGAGAGGTAACATTTGTAATGTTAAATATTGTTTTGATGTTTTTATTCCATTTCTGAGCACAATTGTAATTTATGGCAATAATGATCAATTATGACAATTATGATCTTAAAGGACGTGACCCCAGAGAACTTCCTGGCTGCTCTTCAAGGGGATGACAATACAGGGAAAAAGGTCATAAAAAGGTTTGTTTGTTTGTTTGTTAAGAAGAAATCTTTCAATGCTACCAATATGTTATTTATCAATATTTTATCAATATTTATACCTAAGTAGTATTTTACTTGTGTGCAGCCCTAGGTTGTAACTTTTTTTGTAACATTCTTCAATGTGTTTGTCAAAATACGCAACAATTTTCTATGAATTAATAAATGACAGCACCACCTACTGGTCAAAAAGCAATTTTATCCCATTATAAATGATTTTACATGAGGATTTTGCCTACAATTAATCACCAGGGATACTACAGCTAAATAATTGTAACGGATCTGCCGCTTCTGTGCTTGGCCCTGCAATTACTGCTGTCAGCTAATATGAATTTGCAGCTAAAATGAAGAACCATTATTATTTTCATTTAATGCAGTGACGCAAATGACAACATATACGTCTACATGACCGGTGTGGGAACTGAAGGCACATTTGAGTTTCCTGAGAAGTCAGTAAGTATAAAAAGCAAAGATTTAAGAGATTATATTAGAATAATGGACATGATAAACCGTATATACACAGTATATACACAAAAAAAAGTCGCTGTTTGGATTTAAATATGCAAATGTTTAAAAGTCATTCTTGGGATCACTATTCAGGATCAGGATCATTATTGCGGTGATCATTTTCACACATAAATTGGCACCTCTGAGTCCTAAATTCATTGAAAGTCTTTGGGATGTGCTGGAAAAGACTTTACAGAGTGCTCACCTCTTGCATTGTCAATACAAGATCTTCACCAAAAATTGATGCGATTTTTGCAATGTTTCTGATGCAATTTTTTCCTCTTGATGGAACTAATAGTATTTCTATTTCACCTCTAGATGGAAATAACATGGAAATAATGTTATGTCCATCTAGAGGTGCATAAATTTTGGTAAAGATCTTGTATTGACAATTCAAGAGGTGAGCACTCTGTAAAGTCTCCTCCAGCACATTCCAAACACTTAAACTGAGGTTAAGGTCTGGACTCAGAGGTCCCAATTCATGTGAAAATGATTCTTCATGCTCCCTCCCAACCATTCTTTCACAATTTGAGCGTGATGAATATTAGCTTTGTCATCCTGGAATATGGCCATGATGTGTCTTCCTACATGGTTGTTTGAGAAATGAATAGCTACACACTCTATCAGTTAGGGTTAGAAGAAGTGTTGGCAAACATATAACATGCTAGAAACATAATAATCACTGCAATAATGATCCAATCATAGACTCTTAAGCATTTGCCAAATTACATTCAAAAGGCGACTTGGCCGGGCAGGGTATATATAATGATGAGCCAAAAATATTATGTTATAAAAATGCCCATTCTCTATTGTCAAAAGTGTAGAAATGTATGAACAGAATTCACTTTTAAACCAAGCAGCTTTCTGTAAACCAACTGAATATGAGCAAAATTTACAGGCAAAACTCCCAATTGCGTGGATTCCTGTTGGAAAACATTTTTTTCCCCACAAAATTTCGCAGAGAAACAATAAACTAGACTGCAGGTTAAAGAATCATTTATCTGAACATGCAAAAAAAAATAATAATAAAAATAATAATAATCTATAGTAAAAAGCAAAAATTTGCATCACTCATATATTTATAAATGTAGCTATGGATACACAATTGATACAACTAAACATACAACTTCTTTGTTTATAAGTGATCATCTTAAAAATGATACTATTTACCCTGTAGTTATGGATTTTAGAAATAATTGCAGGGGATAAAATGATAAATTCAAGATTTTGTATGTAAATACATAAATTATAACATAGGTTCTGTTGCGTTTAATCGGACATCCTGCTGACTTCTAGATCATTTATTCAGTATTTTTTTTTAAATTACAGCTTTATCCAGCTGATATCATTGGAGCAATCAACAACATGAGTCAAAAAAACAAATTCTCAAAGGTACGTATTCAATTGTTTACATATTTTTTTACATACAGTATATATAGAGAGAGAGAAAGAGAGAGAGAGAGAGAGAGAGAGATGAATTCTGTTTAATTATATGTTGAACTTAAAGATCATTTGCTAAATGTCCAAATGTGACAATCTTACCCTCTTCCAGCAAATCCCAATCTTTAATCTGAAAGGAAATTCAAACCTTGCGATTCTTCTTTCTTCTCTTCTATAGCAGATCCATGTAATCCAAAAGTGATAAGAGTACAGCTTTCACAACTGCTACCGCAAAGCTATCGAAAGGAGCAAAAACAACCTGTAGTGATATAAAACACCTGATGTAATAGAGAATCAGTTGTTTACAATTTTAAAGGAACACTCCACTTTTTTTGAAAATAGGTTCTTTTTGCAACTCCCCTAGAGTTAAACAGTTGAGTTTTACCGTTTTCGAATCCATTCAGCCGATCTCTGGATCTGGCGGTACCACTTTTAGCATAGCTTAGCATAGTTCATTGAATCTGATTAGACCATTAGCATCTTGTTTAAAAATCCAAAGAGTTTCGATATTTTTCCTATTTAAAACTTGACTCTTCTGTAGTTACATTGTGTACTAAGACCGACGGAAAATGAAAAGTTGCGATTTTCTAGGCCGATATGGCTAGGAACTATACTCTAATTCCGGCGTAATAATCAAGGAACTTTGCTGCCGTACCATGTGTGCAGCAGGCGCAATGATATTACATTGCCCGTGACCCAAAAAAAAAAAAAAATAATGGAGTGTTCCTTTAAATATCTCGTACCATTTCCTCAACATCTATATGTGCTGCAGATGGTGATATTCATGACCAGCAGTTATTCTGCAAGGATGTTCGAAGGCCTTTCCGAGTGTGGAAATGGTAAGATATTACATGAAAACCACAACTGACCTGCCTTAAAAGTAACAAGATTTGGGCTCACACTAGTTTTTATTTGAAAGTTGTGTGTCCATAACCCATTTTCCACAAAAAAAAAAAAAAAAAAAAGGTTCTAATCTGTTCTGATTCTGTCACCCAGCCTATGCTTTGACTGCATGTGACAAAAATATCCAGAGCAGTCCCAGTGATTATGACAAACACAGGAACATCTACCTCTCTGATAAATTCTCATCTACTTGGTTGAAATACCTTGATACGGTATGTGTTTTCTGTCAATGAACTTTAAACTGCATATGGCATTATTAGCTCAAAATTCTGATCTAATTACAGTCACAAAGTAGACATGACGTGTGTGCATTTGTCTTTACATTCTCAGGCTGACTTTAACACAGAAAAATTCCGTCGGCTGATAGAGTCTAGACAAGAGAAGTATATTAGAGAAAATCCCGGTCCCTGCCCCTGCCAGTTTGGGAACAAGGTATTAAAACTTTAAAACTTGTGGTTTTGAATGACACATAATGAGAACATTTAAGTTGTTATTTTAATATAACAGGATATGAACACACACACACACACACACACACACACACACATTTTTCTAAATTCATTTTTTTTCTTTAGGACATCGCCAACTGTTACCTCAGTGAGTTTCTGTAAAACTGAGCTCTCTGCAAGCTGTTCGGACCATGTTCAAGAAAGCATCCTTCTGAGTAGCACATGAAAATGAAAACAGTAATCTGATTACCTTTTATACTACTTTCTTGTTTCAGAATTCTGGCTTTATGATTTGAATTAAATTGATAATTTGCAACATTACGCACTATCGTTCAAAAGGCTGCATTTGTTTGATCAAAAATAGAGCCTGAAATGGTAATAATGATGTGAAATATTGTGAAAACAATAAAACTTGGAAAAATATTAAAAGTCCAGTGATTGTGTTATTGATTATTCATGGATTTGGCAGTTTCTTTAATTCTACAGTGTCTTGCGGTGCATTTAGGGTCTCCATTTTAACAGTTTGTTCCCTGATAATCGGACCCATGAGTATGATTCTGTTAATTAAAGTCACAGTAAGTGAATGTTTTCTGTGTGCTGATAAAAAGTTTTTCTCAACCTTTTTTTGGACCAGCATTATTCAGCACCTATTCATTATTCAAATCCCTTAGTGTCCTTTCATAATAACGGTGATTATTGTTATGTGTTTACAATTATTATTATTATTATTATTATTATTGACCAAACTGTAAGCACAGCAAGCTAGATAAGAAAGTTGATCTGGAAACCATTAATCTCCCTTCAGTAAAAATATATTGTGTAAAGATTCACTTGCATAACCAAGTTACGCTAACCAAAAAAGTGAAAATCTTGCCCATCGTCACAGATGACTGGTTGCATAAATAATGTTATGCTTAAAGTGATGCTATCAGTTGAGTGATGTATATTGAAACAATGCAAATCAGAGAAATATATGATCAATAGGTGATTTTTTCTTTTTTTTTTGGCCAATAGTCAGCTATAATTATGACACAAGTAGCTTGATTCCCATGACAGTTGTAAATATTGTTGCTCTTTCAAAACACGGTTTTAGAATCCTGACCAGCCCAATAGAGAAACACTGAGCCATACAATAGATCTCGCCAGGTGGCCGAGTTCAGATGATAAACGGCTAAATCCTCAGATCTACTTGTCTGAACAGCTTCTTTTTTTCACAGAAACTCACTGATATTTTGTCTGATTTTCTAAAATGCTAAAAACAAAAAAGATCATGTAGTTCAGGAAGAAGGGCAATTGCAATATCAATCCTGAGTGGACTCGCTGAGTGGATTCGCATATTTTACATACAAATTCTGTTATTTTTAAATCCATTTTTATCTCATTGGAGAAACTTTCTCTACCCATTGATAAGCAAAAAGAATTGCTCATCAGAAGGATGAGGACTCCACCTTCTGATTTGCAAGCATTGACCCGTTTAATAGAACACAAAGGGCCCTATCATACACCCCGCCAGGCACAACACAAGTGTTTTTTGCTAGTTTCAGCCCGACGCAGTTATCAGCGCCATGTTGTTTAAATAGCAAATGCACTCGTGCCCATCTGTTCGCCCATGAGCGTGCTGGTCTGAAAACGAGGTGTGTTCAGGCGCATTGTTGGCGTGTTGCTATTTTGAGGCAACTGAAAATGACTGCGCCATTGACCAACAAAAACCTGCTCTAAAGTCAATGATGCAGTTTTATAAAAAAAAAATTATTTAAAGGGCGTGTTAGTAATATGCGCCTATAGGTGGGTACACAGCCTGTATACACTCTGCTTGTTACACACACAGGGACGCGCAGCAGCACACACACGTGTAAATAGCGAATCCGCCATATAGTGCAAACGCAACTGGCTATTAAAGCGAATGGGAGATGAGACTCTGATTGGTTTATTGCATGTTACGCCCAAAACACACCCATGACTCATTAAGAGACTAGGCACAACCCTTTTGGACCATGTGCCTGGTGCACCATTTTTTCTGTCGTTGGCAATACTGTAGTTTCACGGGCTAAAAATTGTGAAATGTGCTAAAACTGTAAATGACATATGATATCAGCTAGTAAACAATTAGCTGGTACTGGCAATGCAAGCCCTTTTTGGGAATAACAAGAGTCACAGCTGACAGTGCTTCCCCCACCTTCACTTCAGCACACTATTATTAGGAAGGCGTGTCATTATACATCCACCCATCCCATCTACAACCATCACTGTGTGCCCGCACTGTGTCCTGCTTTAGGCCAGATTTGTTTCAGGCACATACAGATGTTACTCTGTCACAATGCCGGTGTCTGTGTGTTTACACTTCACAGAGGTGAACTGAGCTCCTGAAGGAACGCTCACAGGCAGTGTCTCTGTGTCCCGTGTCTCATGACCCTGCCTCTGTACACCTCAAACCAGAGCTGGGGAGTTGAAGCTGTCCAAAACGCTCACTATCTAGCATATGAATTCCTCGCCAAACCTCTGGCCTTCATAGAGATGTTAGTGATGTGCATGGTGCACACCCAGCCGTTTTAAATAAGATTATGTATCAAAATGACCCGTCTCACTGTCTTCACTGATGTGCGGTGATACACACACAAAAAAAATGTATTCACAATACAATACATAAAATGACCTTGCAATGTAATATCTAGAAGTTATTTTAATTGGTAATACAACCAAATGGTTTTACACAAGCCATAAATTTGCCTTTTTCCCCTCAAAGCACTAAAGCTATGAAAAATTTGTGACATATTTGTGGCATGCGACTGTCAGAAGTTACATTCAGGACGATTTATTTGCAAACAAAGTAAAGGCCTGGTAAGGTTTTTTAAGATGTTACTTAAAATGATTACGACTGATTTATGTTTATGTATATTTGTCTCCACCTGGTGTTCAAAGGAGAACTACACTGTACAGATACTGTTCAGATGTTACTCTTTAATGAACTCTGGAGATTTAACCCTATGAAGCTTACGGTATCATATTTGACACGCACATTTCTAAAGCCTCTAAATTATCAAAATAATCAGAACTTTACTGAAGAACCTGTTGCAAACAATCTACTACATGTCGTCTGTCGTCTGATTGATAGTTTATACTTTTTCAGCAAATAAAAGGCCTTTTATTATAATTCTAAAAATGTCCACCTTCAGCTTGTGGTTCACGTGTCTTTTTGCTGTGAAATCCTTACTGATTTTTATAAGGTAAACATAAGAATAACTTTTATATTGTGCAAGATGAACACTTACTGGACTGAAGCTACTTACTGTAGGTTTACTTGATTATCCTTATATCATTTTCTTTTAAAAAATCATCAAAAATATCTAAATCTCAAATATGATCCATCAGGCTTTTGAGGAAAGTTTATCTGTTCATCTCTTAATCATTGCATTGCATTATATGTTTTAAAACTACAGACCTTCGATCATAAAACGAAGCATTTAAATATCATCTTACTAAGACATATTATTGGCAGATATAGAGTGCTGGCTAATATTTTTATGCATTAAAGTATCTGCTATGTTGTTATAAAGATGTCATTTATTTACATTACAAGCATCAGAATTTCATCTTAGTTTTTGGCCATATAAATATCAGCAGTTACACCAAATTGCATAATTTTGCTCAGTTTGGGCCTCTGAATAAAAACGAGCTGTTTCTTCTTCTTTCTCGAGTATATGAGCTCATTCATACTATATGAGCCATAAAAGCCTGATGTATCACATGTGATACTCAACAAAAAATGTTAGGCTATTTTGTCACTCCTTGTCAAGTTGGTTTTTGGCGAGTTATTTTATTTGATGCTGTCACTCACTTTTAAAAATAGCAAAATGTAAAAGTGCTATAAAATTCCAAACAAATGTGCAGAAGATGCTGGAGAACCAATAGAATAAGCGTTTGGACACAACTGAGATATGGCCAGCATAAGTCAGTTTTGAGAAGCATCTCAAAGACTATCTGAAAAATCTACACGGATAAGTTCTGTATGCAGTGAAACCACTGATCTTTATAAGTTCATATATATCAGTGACAGTGACTGAGAAGGACTTTGGTGACCCACCTGATGGCGCCATTTATCAGTTCACTGAATATTTAAAAAAGTAAGCTTTACTGCTGGTTTAAAATTTGATTTGTCATTATATTTGTTAATAATGTGTTTCTAATGATTAAAAAAAAATAAAAATAAAAATACGCCTGGGCGTTTATAGAAATTTTAGTAAGTGACTACTGTTTGTGTCACCACTCACTCTCATTTATCTCCGTTAGTCATGGTTATCCATCTTGAGCTGATCTAGCTGATGTTTCCAGTAGGGTGTGCTCCACCCGCTCACCTCAAATTTTATCAGGAACTTGGAGGATCTGAAACCAAAAACATGACCCTTCAGTTTTCTTACTGCCCGTGTTTATATTTGACCTATAGTATTTTCGGCAAACTGGAGTAACCAGATTAGTTTCAGATATACTGATAGTGGTTCTGTTGTTGTCATGGCGTCAAGCTCGACACGGACAGCACGACAACAACCACTATCAGTTGGCTAGGTTGGAGAGACAGTAATTTTGTAAAAATGCTACTACATATAATATAGGTTATTAAAGTATTGCAACAGATAGTTCAACAAATACTGATTCATTCCTTGCGCCATCGTGAAATCTGAAAGTGAAACTCGCGAGCGTTTTTGTCGCAACGTTAAAACACACAAGAAGGGTGAGAAAGCAGAATGTAACGTTAGGCTTGTATTTGGACTTCAGACTAATTAAGCGCGACCACCTGATTCGACAGACAGGAACATAGGGCTCCCTTTATTCATGATTGTCTGGGTGTGACCCTCGGGGTTTATGTTCTTTGAGAGGTAAGTAATATTTTTGTTTGTTTCCATAACTTGAATTTTTATAGCCAAAATACAATGGTATATGGTCGATATCCTGAGGCATTGGCAAACATTTTAAGATTCGATAGCTATGCAGACAGAGACCCACCAGCATTTCGTTTTTAATAGTCAGTTTGTGATTAGTTTCAGATATCTAAAATGAACCATAAATAGTTATAATTTAGTTATGATTATAGTAGCCTGTTTTTTTTTTTTTTTTAAGCAACGAGGACAGCATCCCTGTTGTCTGTGTGTGTGTGTGTGTGTGTTTCCATTTATTCAGGATTTAAGAGGAAACAGCTGTATAAGTTTAGATTCAGTTCAGCTGTATAAGATACTTATCAAAAAATAAAATCTGAATGCTGTTCTGATTCAGTGACAAAAAAAGTGTGTCCATGATTAAGCATTCTTCATCTTTATGTATTCATGTTCAGGGTCGTGCACAGACATTTTGGAGGGCAGGTGAAAAAAACTCCTATCACTCCTATCATAAATATTTTAACATTTACATAAAAAAATGAACTTAGTTACATTCTGTAGAACATCTTTAAATTACTCACACATTAAATAAATATGTCCTTTGTTGGCATTATGCTGGAATTGGTAAACAAGCAAATCAAAATTAAGAAATTTCTATTTTTAAATAGAAATTTTTTATAAAAAAAAATATTATAAATTCGGTAACTTTACAATAAGGTTCATTAGTTAACATTAGTTAACTACATTAGTTAACATGAACTAATAATGAACTGCACTTATACAGCATTTATCTTTGTTAATGTTCATTTCAACGTTTACTAATACATATATATAATACATAATATTAAAATCTTGTTAACATTAGTTAATGCACTGTGAACTAACATGAACAAACAATGAACAACTGTATTTTCATTAACTAACGTTAACAAAGATTAGTAAATACAGTAACAAATGTACTGCTCATGGTTAGTTCATGTTAGTTAATACATTAACTAATGTTTAACTAATGAACCTTATTGTAAAGTGTTACCATAAATTCCATTATAAATTCAAATAACTAGCTTCCGGCGGATGACCGTATGCAGAATGCGCAAGTCGATTTGCGGCGGAAGAGTATCCTTTGACCTGACGCCCAATGTAACGACGGACGCGGAGGCGCAGAGGATAGAGCAAAACAAATCATTTTGCTTTCACCTCTCACGTGAACTGCTCCAGAGTTCGTTTAAAAACATAAAGAGACTACCTCTTCAAAGAGGTCTCTGTATGCTTGTTTGGTCCGCTTTTGGTGCGCACCCAAGTGCGATTGCTGCATTTACACCTGGCCAAATGAACTGCACCAAGGGGAGAATGAACTCTAGTGCGATTCAACCAAACTAAAAGAGGCAGGTGTGAAAGCACCCTATATCATATGATATAAAAGACAAAATCTTGTACTGGGACAATTCATATCTTGAAATTTGCCTGCATTTTTATTAATTTTGGTAGCATTTCCGACCCTCCACAACGCTATTTTACATCAACGCCAGACTTGCTTGTTAAGCTAAATGGAGGCCTATTGCCTAAGTTAGACTGGCTCTATGTACTTTAATAGTGGTTTAGTTTGACAGCAGTGACAAACAACGCCAAAGCAATGTTTTTCCTTTGTTATGATATCAGCATTTAGGACAGTTGTATAACCTTGACTTTATGCCCCATTTTAAGGTGTATATGTATTTGCAGACCTAATGCCAGCCACTTCTGAAGAGCAGCAGTGCCTCTAAAATGAGTTTCTATGAGAAGAAAGAGGAAGGACTTTCTGTTCAGGCCAAAAGGGCAGGAACTCCAGAACCCAGCTGTGTGTCTCTGAAGAGTGACGTATCTATGGGCATGCCACCTGAATTCAGTGGTGAAGCAGTGACCTCTGACCCCAAGTGAGAAACAAGATTAAATCATAAATACAGTACAGATGGATAAACATAGGCTTGCTGCTTTCATATATATTATCTTTCCATGGTCTATCTGTAAGCAGATTCACAAAGCACCATCTTTAGCATGTGGCTGTGTATTAATGAAAAGCAAATATGATTAGCTGTTTTTGTCACCACTCACTCTCATTGATCTCTATTAGTCATGGTTGTCCATCTTGAGCTGATCTAGCTGATGTTTCTAGTAGGGTGTGCTCCACCCGCTCACCTCTAATTTTCTCAGGAACTTGGAGGATCTGAAACCAAAACACATGACCCGTCAGTTTTCTTACTGTCCATGTTTTTATGTGACCTAGAGTATATTCGGCAAACTGGAGTAACCATAGCCAGCACTCCTACTTGCAAGTAGGAGTAGGGGTGCTTCTCAATTCTTATTTGTGCATCCTTGTTTCCTTTCCTTGCGTCTCAGCTCCACCCCCTGAAGGATGTGAGGAGAGAGATGCGAGGAAAGAAAATGAGGATGGAGGGATCAAGAGAAATGTTATTTGTATTTTGGAATGTTCTTGATCACTCGAGCGTCACGGCGTCATCAGCTGCACTTGAGGGATCTGCCCTCATGCTGTTAAAGTTTGGTTATTTAAGAAATTCACAAATAATAATAATAAAGCAAGATTTATCTTACGATTAGCTAATTAGAGCACTCAAAAACTTATAAGTGCATGCAGTGCTAATGATGTTACCATATAACACATCTAAAGTCTCTCTGCAGGGGTTTGCTCCAGGTTAGTTCCAAATGTGGAGTGTGTGAGCAGGTTCTGAGAGACCCAGTCTCTATTACCTGTAGACATAGTTTCTGCAAACAGTGTATCAGCTGCTACTGGACTAAATCCAGTCCATCAGACTTTGACTGTCCTCAGTGCAGGAAGAGATCCAGAACACGGCCCATTCTACAAACAGATAAAGTCTCAGGAGGATCCAGTTCTGCTGGTTCTGCTCTCTGTTACACACAAACAGTCCTGTTAGAGGAGTCTAAAAACCTGCAGCAGGATTCTCTGGTGGATGATGTCCTGCAGAGAGTCAAAGAGAGACACAAAACCAGCATGAGGAACAAGTATGAGAACTTATTTGAGGGTATCAAACTACAGGAGAATCAAACCCTCCTGAACAGGATCTACACACAGCTCTATATCATAGAGGGAGAAAGTGAAGGGGTGAATAAAGAACATGAAGTGTTACAGATGGAGAAAACACCCAGGACACAACATTCTCAAATCCACTGCAATGACCTCTTTAAATCTTTAACTGAACTAGGATGTGAGGGGAAGAGAAGAGAGGGGAGTGACAAAATAAAGACCGTTCTTACTAAAGGCATCGCTGGAATTGGAAAAACAGTCTCTGTGCAGAAGTTCATTCTGGACTGGGCAGAGGGAAGAGTGAATCAGGATATAGACTTCATGTTTGTGCTTCCATTTCGAGAGCTGAACTTAATTAAAGATGATCAGTACAGTATTCACAAACTTTTGCTTGACTTTCTTCCTGAACTTCATGATCTAGACTCAAAGATTTATGATGAATGTAAAGTTGTATTCATCTTTGATGGTCTGGATGAAAGCAGAATCACACTGATGTTTTCAGACAAACAGAAAGTTTGTGATGTGAATGAGTTTTCATCCATAGGTGTGTTGATGTCAAACCTCATCAGAGGAGAGCTGCTTCCTTCTGCTCTCATCTGGGTCACTTCTAGACCAGCAGCAGCCAATCAGATCCCTTCAGAATGCATTAACCGGGTGACGGAAATTCAGGGATTCAATGACCCTCAGAAGGAGGAATATTTCAGGAAAAGGATCAGCGATCAGCATCAAGCCAGCAGAATCATCTCACACATCAGAAGATCAAGAAGCCTCCACATAATGTGCCACATACCTGTCTTCTGCTGGGTCTCATCCACTGTGCTTCAAAATATCCTGAAACAAGATGACAGTGCAGAAATCCCTCAAACTCTGACTGAAATGTACATCCACTTTCTGCTCATTCAGATAAACATCAGGAATCAGAAGTATGTTGAGAGAGATCCAGGTAAACTCCTGCAGTTCAACAGAGAAGTGATTTTGAAACTTGCTGAACTTGCTTTCAAACAACTGAAGATGGGCAACATCATGTTCTATGAGGAGGATCTGAGAGAGTGCGGCATAGATGTCATTGATGCCTCTGTGTATTCTGGGATTTGTACCGAGATATTTAAAGAGGAATCTGTAATTCATCAGAGGAAAGTCTACTGCTTCATGCATCTGAGCTTTCAGGAGTTTCTGGCAGCTGTTTATGTGTTTTATAGTTATGTAATTAACACTGTGGAGGCACTAAGGTTTTTTGATTCCCTGCATAATTTGCTCAGAGGAGCTGTAGATAAAGCCTTAGAAAGTGAGAATGGACACCTGGATCTTTTCCTCCGGTTCCTGCTGGGCATTTCACTGGAGTCCAATCAGAAACTCTTAAAGGATCTACTGACCAACACTCACAGCTGTTCAAGGAGCATTGAGAAAACAACTGCTTGTATTAAAGACAAAATTAAGCATGGACATAATCTTTCAGCTGATAGATCCATCAATCTTTTTCTTTGTCTCTTTGAAATGAAAGATCAGACTCTGTATAGAGAGATCCAGGAGTTTCTGAAATCAGACAAATATTTAGAGAAGAAACTCTCTTCTGCGCTTTGCTCGACAATTGCCTACATGTTTCAGATGTCAGAGGAGGTGCTGGAGGAACTTAATCCCAAGAAATTTAATACATCAGAAGAAGGTCGAAGAAAACTCTTACCAGCTGTGAAGAACTGCCGAAAAGCTATGTGAGTGTTAAATTCTTATGTTACTTAAGCTAATGGATGCTGCTTCTGCTGATTGATTTATATATATATATATATATATATATATATATATATATATATATAATTTGCATAAATTGACGTTTTTGCAACTTTGCAGATTTTTCCTTATTAAGCTGAACCAAGTCTCTCACAAAATTAGACTAAACAGTCAATAAGCATGACAGCCTTGACTGTTATCAAGTTGTTTTGAGTGGGCTTGTGAGTTGCAGGCTTAAAGGTGAAGTATGTAAGATTTTTTATGTTATAATACATTCTTTTAACCCAGTTTATTGTTCACTGACTACTATTAGCATGAGTTTGTCTCCTCCAAAAGTGTAAACATTGAGAGTGGTCCGCATAGATCTGTCAATCTCTTTACAGCTCAACCAATAGTGTGAGTTTGGGGCGTGGCTACTGTAGCAGGCAGAGCCAGAGGGTATGAAAAGACATTCAGCTTTGTTTAGCTTCAAAGGTTAAACAGGTCATGAACAGTGAACGAGGCATTGCGATGCAACACACTACAATGGACACTTCAATAAAACATCATCATACATTTGTTCAGAAAGACAAATGTACCAGTTTATAATGTTTACTCATCCTCAATCAGTAGTGGCATGTCATGTCAATAATGCGCCCAATGCAGAATGGGTTTATTGTAAGTGAGACGTTTGCGTTCGCTCAAGACAGAGTGATGCCTAATCAATTGCTTGCTTGTGACACATAGCAACACAGCTAAATGCATTTCTAATATGTTGGACCTTTTGTTGAAAGTAGCCCACTTTTACCTGTTGAGACATGGCTTAACAAGCACCCATAAGAGCTGTTTGTGATGTTTGAGTTGGGGGAGGCACAACACGTGAAAGGGGCATTTGTAAGGTTGTTTGAAAATATACTTCATTTTTGCAATTACACTAGGTGCCACTAGTGTTACAGAAACTACATACTTCACCTTTAAGGAAAAGGTTATTTGACTTACATTTGAATTACCCTGTGCAGTAATCTGTAGATAACATTTGAATTGTGTTTTTCTCTCTTATAGTCTTGCTGACTGTAATCTCACTGATAAATCTTGTGAGATTGTGGCCACAGCTCTACAGTCATCAAACTCTGTACTGAGAGAGCTGGACCTGAGTAACAATGACCTGCAGGATTCAGGGGTGAAGCTTCTCTCTGATGGACTGAAGAGTCCAAACTGTCAACTAGAGAAACTGAGGTTTCTAAGAGTTTTTAACAGTTAAAAGATTATTTTGAAAAATAAAACCCTGTGTGAAAGTTTCATGCAAGCTGCCCATATGGTTCCAGTGGTACAATATGTGCAAAGACACAATCACTTTTAATATCTGATCTAATGCTATGTGTAAATTATCACATGTACAACAGTTCTAAAATCTGAAGTAAAGGGATAGTTTACCCCAAAATTTAAATTTAAATCATTTAATCACCCTAAATTGGTTCTAAACCTGTATGAATTTCTTTCTTCTGCTGAAAAGAAGATATTTTGAAGAATATGGGTAACCAAACAGTTGATGGGCCCCATTAACTTCCATATGGAAATAAATGGGGCCCATCAACTGTTTGGTTACAGACATTCTTCAAAATATCTTTTTTTGTGTTCAGCAGAAGAAAGAAATTCATACAGGTTTGGAACAACTCGAGGGTGAGTAAATGATGACAGAATTTTCATTTTTGGCTGAACTATCCCTAAAACAGTGTATGTGTTTGTAAATTATATGACTGTTGATATGCATGTTTATAGATTATCTGGGTGTATGGTGACAGAGGAAGGCTGCTGTTGTCTGGCCTTAGCTCTGAGTTCAAATCCCTCACACCTGAGAGAGTTGGATCTGAGCTACAATTACCCAGGGCACTCCGGAGTCAAGATGCTCTCGGATCGACTGAACCTTCCAAACAGCACACTGGAGATACTCAAGTATGTTGACCTGAAACTCTGTAGTGTACATTAGGGGTGTATATTACATGATACATCCCAACATCGATTCTCTTAGCCACCGAAACAATCTTTGCCGATACCACAACGCATACAGTGATAGGATTACTATTCGAATAGATTCAGGGTTATATTGATCAATATATAGATCTTACAATATTATGTGCCTATTTGGAACACGGGAAGTAGATGGAGAATGATCAAGCAGACACATAGACAGTGCAGTACCATAACATTCTCAAATTTAATATGGAAGAATAGCCATATTTATACACAAGATAAAGCAGAATCATCCATGGTGTCCTGTCCATACAATTATAGTACTGAACGGTCAACCCCTACCATATATGGCATATTAAGAAATATAATAACAAGTAAGAGAGGTCAGATATTCAAATGTATGTGCGTGTCTTAAGTTCCTGTTTGCATGTGAGTGTATAAGTGTGTCCAAGGCCTGAGTTCTTGTTTTGTCTTGGTGTGTCCATGGTGTGCACATAACATAACGGGAAGAAGTTACACAAAGACAGTGTTACACAAGAATAGCCAAAAAAGAAGCCTAAGAAAATATTAACAGTGGGCTATTAAAAAAGTGTTATTTATATGTTAAATAATGTTTTTTAAAACATACACGCAGAGTGTGACGTCATATTGTCACTGTTGCAGTGTGCGTAGAAAGAATTCGCCCACGCTCCACTCCTGAGTGCAAGTCCACCTTCAGTTGTTGTACTTTGTGGTGTTTTGACGTGTTTTATAGACTCAATATTTTCTTTTTCCAAAAGTGGTGACCCGTCCCCCCCAAAAAAACAAAACAAAACAAAAAAACACACAGCACCCCCAACCTAAAACGTCTTCCCACGCCCCTGTATTTTATACAGTCAGTTTTTTTTATTAAAGGGATTGTTCACCCAAAAATGAAAATTATCCCATGATTTACTCAACCTTAAGCCATCCTAGGTGTCAGGGCTCTATGCTAACATTTTTCTTTAGGGGCACTCTATGCTAACATTTTTCTTTAGGAGCACTGTATGGATTATATTTATAATGGATGGATGCATTTTTGGGGGGCCTCAAAACAGGCGTTTTACTACCATTATAAAGCTTGAAAAAGCCAGGATATTTTTAAATATATCTCCGATTGTGTTTGTCTGAAAGAAGATAGTCATATACACCTAGGATGGCTTGAGGGTGGGTAAATCATTGGATAATTTTAATTGTTGGGTGAATTATCCCTTTAACTTACAAATACAACCAAATCACACAACATGGAGAAAAAAAAACAAAAAAAAACAAACTCTGGACCAGTAGAAAAGGTGAGGGTTTAAAAAGGTTTTTCAAAGACCATTTTTACATGCCTTCTTCTGTGTTGTTTAGTTTAGACCACGGAGAGTCCTTCAGGATCACACCAGGACTGAGGAAATGTAGGTTCTCTCTCTGACACGCACATTGCATGCACATTCAGTTTTTTCAATTCAATATTATTGTGCTTTTATAATACAAATGATCCAAAAGCAGCTATAGAATAGTGCCTTGCAGTCGCAAAGTCAAAGCCAAGAATGACAATATCAAGGATCTTTAGTGATATCACTGATGTTTTAATCTCTCTTCAGATGCCTGTGATCTTACATTCGATCTAAACACAGTAAACACTCATCTCATTCTGTCTGAGAACAACAAAAAGGCAACATATTTGGAAGAGGAGCAGCCATATCCTGATCATCCAGAAAGATTTGAGCACTACGAGCAGGTTCTGTGTGGAGAGAGTTTGACTGGACGCTGTTACTGGGAGGTTGAATGGAGTGGCTGGAGTCATATAGCAGTCACACATCGAGGTATCAACAGGAAAGGAGGGAGCGACTGCAGGTTTGGACTCAACAAAAAGTCCTGGAGCCTGGTCTGCTCTGGTAAAAATTACTATGCCAGGCATAATAATGCAAGAACTGACATACCCGCACCCTCATCATGTTCCAACATCATAGGAGTGTACCTAGATCAGCCAGCTGGCTCTTTGTCTTTTTACAGTGTTTCCTCTGAAACAGGCAAAATGATCCACATTTACACCTTCCACTGCACATTCACTGAGCCCCTCTATGCAGGATTTGGGGTTGGGGTTGACGGTGGCTCTTCAGTGTGTTTATGTAAAATATAGAAAATGTAAGGCAGGTGTGTCAGCTCTGTGGTGAGTTTGAGAGAGTTTAATGTACTTGAGAAGTGTTTTCTCTCCCAGCACATAACTTAAATTTGACTGCTATATTCTTATTTGTAAATAAGTGTACCCTTACGAAAAAGAAGTATACTTAAGTAATGTTCAAGTATATTTTTTAAGTATACTTTATGTAGTAAGTATACTAGTATCAAACATGTACTAGTAGTAAACTTGTAAGTGTACTATTTTAATACTGCTTGGGACTAAATTGGCCCAATTGAAGTATACATTTAAGTGTACTATAAGTGTGTAACAGTAGTAAACTTTAAGTACACAACTAGTTCACAGCTACGTTTCTCATTTGTACTGCATCTGTACTACAAGTGAACTTATAAGTATACTAGTAGTTTACTATTTTAATACTACTACTAGTACATTTTTAGTATATGAAAGTACACTTTGAAATATACTCTCAGTAAACTACTAGTTTAGTGCAAGTATACTTTTAAGTTTTCTTTAAGTGAACATATCACACTTTTTATATATTATTTTTGCACTTTAAGTATACTACTATGTTCCTATTATTTTTTTATACTTAAAATACCTTTAAATGTAGGCTACTTTAACTCTTTACCTTTTAAAAACATTTTATTCTCGCTTTATTTTTTTATCAACACCACAGGTGGAGTAGATCGAGTCCATAAACACCCCCAAAGCTTCATAGTCCTCATAACGTTTGGCAGTTTTTATTTATATGCTGTTTAATGTTTGATGGTCGCTTCATTTTACATTTGCGTGAGTAATCTTCTGTCGCTTGTTTCAGCTTCTTCTTCTCCTGCGTTTTGATCTGGAGATTCTGTACTCTTTCAGAAGATGCGTAACAGCGCCCCCTACCGTGTAGCCTGAAAATTCAGTCAATGGCGAGGAAAGAGGGAAGTAAAGTCTATCAAAAGACTCAGTCCAATTATAGGCCAAATATACTTAGACTTTTCTGTCAGTATAAGTCAAGTATACTTAAGTGCAATTTTAAGTATATTTCCCAGAAGTACATAAAGTATATTTCTGAGAAGTATATAAAAAGTAGACTGAAAGTATACTTTCTTATTTTTAGTTTAAAAGAAGTATACTAATAGCACACTTGAATAAACTTCTTTTTCGTAAGGGTATATAAATAATAACGTCATGCTTGTATTTCCGTTTTGCATCCTAAGTCTGTTAAACGTTATTTTATATATTCATGTCAAACAGAGAAAGGCAGTGCAATAATGTTAATTATTTCTTGTTGGATGTTACATTTAGCTATTATAATATCATTGAAATACTACTGTTAGAAGTGTCTTAAGTTTACAGAGAAAAGAAGTGTTATAGTAACGTTTTTATCCTGATCATCATTTTGTATAAACTATAAGAACATGAAGTAGACATTGTCTGTTCTTGATCATGTGTTGCACCTGTGGACCTAGATAAAAACATTTTCATACATGTACAACCCACTATGTCTTTTTGTTTAACAATGTCTAAAGGTTTACAAAATCATTAAGATATATGGTGTCCATATATATATATATATATATATATATCTCCATCCAACATCAAATATCAAATGATCCTTGGTTAACTTAGTTGTTCTGACTTAGATTTAACATTTTTAGATTTAACATGTTTTTGCAAGTTTATGATAAAAACATTCATTGCACATACCAAAGCCATGTTGCACCAGTTCTGATCTTCTACATTGTAATTTGTAATTAAATTATATTTTAACCACATGTAAAAAATGTTGCCATATTTTCAAGAAACCATGAATGTAGCTCATTGAAAACTAGAAGCTAAAGTTTGTAAACAAACTTTGATGTTGGCTTAAGAAAGCCTGAATGGGCAGCCTGAGTCAAAAGAGCCAAAGCATATGAAAGTGTAGTTTCTTTTTTTTAGTTTGAAAGAAGTATACTAATAACACACTTGAATAAAGTTTTTTTTTCATAAGGGTATCATCATGCACCACTTTATAGTTATCATACAAAGACTCTTTGCAAAGCCATCATTTACTCATTTTAACCCATTTTATATCTATAAAATCTAAGCAATACTGTAGTTTCAGGGGCTGAAAATTGTGAAATGTGCTAAAACTGTAAATGACATGATATCAGCTAGTAAACAATTAGCTGGTACCTGCTTTTTTGGGAATAACAGGAGTCACAGCTGACAGTGCTTCCCCCACCTTCACTTCAGCACACTATTATTAGGAAGGTGTGTCATTGCCTCACTTGTACATCCACCCATCCCATCTACAACCATCACTGTGTGCCCGCACTGTGTCCTGCTTTAGGCCAGATTTGTTTCAGGCACATACAGATGTTACTCTGTCACTATGCCGGTGTCTGTGTGTTTACACTTCACAGAGCTGAACTGAGCTCCTGAAGGAACGCTCACAGGCAGTGTCTCTGTGTCCCGTGTCTCATGACCCTGCCTCTGTACACCTCAAACCAGAGCTAGGGAGTTGAAGCTGTCCAAAACGCTCACTACCTAGCATATGAATTCCTCGCCAAACCTCTGGCCTTCATAGAGATGTTAGTGATGTGCGTGGTGCACACCCAGCCGTTTTAAATAAGATTATGTATCAAAATGACCCGTCTCACTGTCCCTCAGATGTTTGGTGATACACACACAAAAAAATGTATTCACAATACAATACATACAGGTGCTGGTCATATAATTAGAATATCATCAAAAAGTTTATTTCACTAATTCCATTCAAAAAGTGAAACTTGTATATTATATTCATTCATTACACACAGACTGATATATTTCAAATGTTTATTTCTTTTAATTTTGATGATTATAACTGACAACTAAGGAAAATCCCAAATTCAGTATCTCAGAAAATTAGAATATTACTTAAGACCAATACAAAGAAAGGATTTTTAGAAATCTTGGCCAACTGAAAAGTATGAACATGAAAAGTATGAGCATGTACAGCACTCAATACTTAGTTGGGGCTCCTTTTGCCTGAATTACTGCAGCAATGCGGCGTGGCATGGAGTCGATCAGTCTGTGGCACTGCTCAGGTGTTATAAGAGCCCAGGTTGCTCTGATAGTGGCCTTCAGCTCTTCTGCATTGTTGGGTCTGGCATATCGCATCTTCCTCTTCACAATACCCCATAGATTTTCTATGGGGTTAAGGTCAGGCGAGTTTGCTGGCCAATTAAGAACAGGGATACCATGGTCCTTAAACCAGGTACTGGTAGCTTTGGCACTGTGTGCAGGAAAATGAAATCTGCATCTCCATAAAGTTGGTCAGCAGCAGGAAGCATGAAGTGCTCTAAAACTTCCTGGTATACGGCTGCGTTGACCTTGGACCTCAGAAAACACAGTGGACCAACACCAGCAGATGACATGGCACCCCAAACCATCACTGACTGTGGAAACTTTACACTGGACCTCAAGCAACATGGATTGTGTGCCTCTCCTCTCTTCCTCTAGACTTTGATTTCCAAAGGAAATGCAAAATTTACTTTCATCAGAGAACATAACTTTTGACCACTCAGCAGCAGTCCAGTCCTTTTTGTCTTTAGCCCAGGTGAGACGCTTCTGACGCTGTCTGTTGTTCAAGAGTGGCTTGACACAAGGAATGCGACAGCTGAAACCCATGTCTTGCATACGTCTGTGCGTAGTGGTTCTTGAAGCACTGACTCCAGCTGCAGTCCACTCTTTGTGAATCTCTCCCACATTTTTGAATGGGTTTTGTTTCACAATCCTCTCCAGGGTGCGGTTATCCCTATTGCTTGTACACTTTTTTCTACCACATCTTTTCCTTCCCTCTCTATTAATGTGCTTGGACACAGAGCTTTGTGAACAGCCAGCCTCTTTTGCAATGACCTTTTGTGTCTTGCCCTCATTGTGCAAGGTGTCAATGGTCGTCTTTTGGACAACTGTCAAGTCAGCAGTCTTCCCCATGATTGTGTAGCCTACAGAACTAGACTGAGAGACCATTTAAAGGCCTTTGCAGGTGTTTTGAGTTAATTAGCTGATTAGAGTGTGGCACCAGGTGTCAATATTGAACCTTTTCACAATATTCTAATTTTCTGAGATACTGAATTTGGGATTTTCCTTAGTTGTCAGTTATAATCATCAAAATTAAAAGAAATAAACATTTGAAATATATCAGTCTGTGTGTAATGAATGAATATAATATACAAGTTTCACTTTTTGAATGGAATTAGTGAAATAAATAAACTTTTTGATGATATTCTAATTATATGACCAGCACCTGTATAATGACCTTGCAATGTAATATCTAGAAGTTATTTTAATTGATAATACAACCAAATGGTTTTACACAAGCCATAAATTTAAGCTATGAAAAATTTGTTACATATTTGTGGCATGTGACTGTCAGAAGTTACATTAATGATTAATTATTTGCAAACAAAGTGAAGGCCTGGTAAGGTTTTTTAAGATGTTACTTAAAACGATTATGACTGATTTATGTTTATGGATATTTGTCTCCACCTGGTGTTCAAAGGAGAACTACACTGTACAGATACTGTTCAGATGTTACTCTTTAATGAACTCTGGAGATTTAACCCTATAAAAGCCTACTGTATCATATTTGACACGCACATTTCTAAAGCCTCTAAAATTATTGAAATAATCAGAACTTTGTGTGACATGTCGTCTGTCGTCAGAATGATAGTTTATGATTTTTCAGCAAATAAAAGGCCTTTTAGCATAATTCTAAAAATGCTGATAGCTAAATATGTATTTATCTCAAACTTTTCAACTTGTAGATTTTAAATAAAGATCGAAGGAGTTGTTGGAAGCTTAAAGTTATGAGACTGCGGTGTAGATCTTTTAAAGCTTATCTTTAGCTTTTGCCTTGATAGCATTTAGGCTTAAAAATCAGGGCTTAAAAACGAAAAAAAAAAAAAAAAAAAATTCAATCGTTTCACTCCGAGCAGAATCGGTATTTTAACGTTTCTGTTCCAGCGTTCCTTCTGTATTATAAACGTTCCGAAACCGGTTTGATTAGAAAAAAATAACGGTTAATAACGTTATTTTTATTTTGTTTTTTATTTTTGCATGTAGCCTACTTAATAATAATAATAATAATATGTACAGCATTTTATTTATTAAAAAACAAAGAGAATGTATTTGCCGTCTTAGCCAATAGGCCTTATCTTTTATAACAAGATTCTGTCCAAATGTAAACCTATTAAACGAAAGGAAAAACAATGGTTTATAAATTAAAGTATTTTTTCAAGATTTTTTAATGTTTGCTGCATGGTTAAAAATACCGACGCTATTCCTGAGAGGAAAAAAGATAAGTCGCATAGGCCTATACGTCGCATTTTATTATTACATTCAGAAATAATGATAATATCGGTTAATAAAGTAAAATGTTTACAAATAGCCTAGACTACATAGCTTTGTTTATAATGTTTGTAAACATAAATTATGAACAAAACTGTCCTATATTATTTTACCTATCCACTTATGTACTCCACAACAAAACCTCTAAAGTTAACAGTTGGACTATTCAGGCTATATAAACGAATAAAAAAAAATTATTTTCTTTTTTAACGCCATTCCAGCTTCTATTGCTATATTCAAGGCGAGAAACAGGCTTATTTATTGGAAATAAAACTAAATAAGATGCAAAACGAATTAATTTAAAGAGAATCTGTAGCCTACCTTTCTCATTCGGCACGAATCCAACTGTTTTCATTGTCGAGACGAATGCTAAACTATTATTTATTATATGAGCTTTGTACTTCACTCGCAGTATCGACGTAAAACATCCTTCACATATAACAGCACAGTGAGGCGGTGGTCACGGGTGGTAAACGGCAGATTGTATTACAATTGAATTGAGCAGTGTAACGTTTTATATGTTTGGTTGATTGTATTTTATTTTAATTATTTAACAGGCTGCGATATCAAGTAAACAATGCAAGAATTTGTGTGTGCGCGCGCGTGAGGCGCCGGCGCGACCACTGGAATTTTTTTTTTTTCCTTCTAAGACAATAAACTGTACTCCGTAATTTATGGTCATACAGGTAAAAGCAAGACAAAATTCAAACATTTACAAAAGACACTTAAATAACGAAAACAAGCAGAATGTCTGTTTCCTTTTCTAGATCTTTGGAGTGCGCCACAAATAACCACTTTCGTTTTGTTAATCTGTAGACCTAATTATTTAAATGAAATATTTCGCGTAGCCTATAGGCCTAAATATTCCCTTTTATTTATATGTGTTATGTAGGTAGGCCTAGTTTTCTCCGTTCACAGAAGCGCTGCAGATACGGGACGTTGAAAATTGTAGGCTACCATCCTGCAATTTTCTTTGGTTTCAAAACGCACAACAAGCTACATATTACTTGACATTCATTTTCACTTAAATGTAGGCCTAATACTTGACGGTTGGTGGCATATATCATCGGAAAAACTAACCTAAAAACTAACTTACCTAACCTATGATGACTTGACAGCTGGGCTGAGCGCCTCAGCGCGGGCATTTCTCACACTTTGGATGTGTCAGCGTCACATTTGCATAGGCTGTACTATTTGAATTCGTGATTGGTTGACTGCCAAATCAAAATATTAAACGGAACGATACAATAACGTTATTAACGGGTTAATGGCCTTTCAAATTAGCGTTTCTGTTCAGAACGATTCAATTTGATTTCGTTTCCGTTTCTGGTTACGTTCCGGTCAAAATTTCGTTCGTTTCCGGTTTTCGTTTTCGTTCCTTGAACCGGTTCAGAGCCCTGTTCAAAATACATAAAGGCTGTTCTCATTTCTGAAGATTATATTGAGAAACAAGAATCATAAACTTTCTTTGATCACCGAGTTTATTGTCTAAAATAAATCAAAAGCCATTGGGAAAATCCAACTGGTATTTTGTCAAGGAAACCAGGGTGATGCTAACTTCACTGAATTAATAACTAGTATGCTTTTTGGATTAGAAATATGATGTGGATAATGATATCAACCGCTTATAAACATAGACTACTTGATTTAACTGTATAAAATACTTAATATATTTATAAAAGTACAGTGAAAGAAGCACTTGGCCTAAAAAGTTTGACATATTTGGTAAATTTTTTAAAGCCATTTTCCCACAATGTAGGCACAACCACCAATCTGATTGGACACATTGTCTAAAATGTCAGTCACAACAACAGTCTCTGTTGTTCTGCAGATTTGAGTTTGCAATGAAGGCACACATTCAAGCAACTAATTCACAGAAGAATACATGTAGCCTATATGTGAGTGTGAGGCATTTATCTCTGTTATTCCTTTAGTGTTTCTTTCTGAGAGTCATTAGCATAAACAAACATATGTATAACGTCTTTATAAACATTTCAGTATCTGACTTTTGCTGATTTTAGTCACATTTTTGTCACTTCTTATCATGTTTGTTTTTGGTGAGTTATTCTATTTGATGCTGTCACTCACTTTCAAAAATAGCAAAATGTAAAACTGCTATAAAATGTGCAAAAGATGCTGGAGAACCAATAGAACAAACATTTAGATACAAGTGAGTTATGGCCAGCACAAGTCTGAAAATTCTACACGGACATCAACATCATGTTTTGTATGCAGTGAGACCATATAAATATAGATCAGTGACAGTGAGTGAGAAGGACTTTAAGTCTCAGGAAACCGTTTTAAGGCAATGTCATTTAAAGACCCACTTGATGGCGCCATTTATCAGTTCACTGAATATTAAAAAATGATAACCAGCAGTAAACTTGATCAAAACCTATTTGATTTGTCATTATATTTGTTAGTATTGTGTTTCTAATGATAAAAAAATACACTTGGGCGTTTATAGAAATTTTAGTAAGTGCTTCCAACTACTGTTTTTGTCACCACTCACTCTCATTCATCTACATTAGTGATCACCGTGATTTTGCCAAGTAAGACATATTCTTTGTTGATCCTGGAACAACATTCCAATCAACCAATCGGATTTGAGGGACAAGTTTATCGTTTATGTCAAGTTTAGGCTTGCAACCAGGGTTAGGTGCTTCTACATCAATGTTATTCACCTATTTTTCCCCTCTGATTTTAGGGATAAGTTATGGGTAGGATTAGGTTTAGGGGTAGGAATAGGGTTAAGACTAAATTTTCAGACTGGAATGTTGTTCCTGGATCAACATATTTTGTGGAACATGTCTTACTTGGCAAAATCATGGTGACCCTGGATAATATGGATGACACACCTCCACTCTCTTCCATTGTAGAAAAGTGAAGCTGCCAATGTCCCAATATGGCACTAACATTGCTGATTCGTGACCCGAGTCTGCGCAGTAGTGAGCATGAAGTGGAGCCGCTTGCTATCAAGCGTGGTTGGGGCGACCATACTTCCACAGAATCGTTTAGTACAGTTTACTGCAGAACAGATATGGAAATGTAAAAAATTAAAGTTAAAGCTCCAATCTCCTCCTGAAAATCCTGAAAAAAGTCCACTGGTTCCTCATTGACTACTTTGCTCAGAGAAACTGTCAATCACAGCTGTCAATCATGACATCACACCCCCGTTTTTATAGCATCAAATTAAAAACTAAAACCAAACTTTTAAAAACGAATGCTTGAACTTACATCAGCATGATAAAAACTACATAAAATGACAGAAAAATCTTTGGAAAATAATTATTTGAAGTGTAATTTAATTGTTTAGTTTGTCTCACATCCCATTAAATTACATGGAGAGAGCGGGGTTTATGACCTATACTGGGACCAACCACCTGGGGGCGATCGAGACGCTTTGGCTTCACTTTTCAGGACTTGTGCAGCGCACTTGGTCTAAACTAAGACTAAACTAGCTAAAACCACCAGTAGGTGGCAAGTAGCAAATCTTAATAAGTGAGTCAAAGGATCATTAATTCACAATTTTGTTCAAACAGCACTCTGCAGGGGACAAAACTGTTCTGCTTTGTTTGGAACTATCATCATTGATGAAATAGATCAAAAACAGTCAAAATTGACTACTGTTTTTAAAAATTTTAATGAATATCAACTTATTGTTTATTTTGCTGTTGTATTAAAATTAATATCACATTTGCAATCGTGCTGATATTCGGGAAAATATTCGGGATAACTATATCATATGATATAAAAGACAAAATCTTGTACAGGGACAATTCATATCTTGAATTTTGCCTTCATTTTATTAATTTTGGTGGCATTTTCAACCCTGCACAACACTATTTTATGCCAATGCCAAACTTGCTTGCTTGTTAAGATAAATGGAGGGCTATTATATTTTAATAGTGGTTTAATTTGACAGCAGTAACAAACAACTCCAAAAGTTACCTAACTTGTTTACCTAACTTATTTGTCCAAAATGTTTGTATGGGTCTGACTATTCTGGATTAAGTAGCTATTCTAGTAATTGATTGTGAAGTTTTTGGGAATGAAGCCTAATGGAAGGTTAATTAAAAGTGCTGTATAAGATGTTAATGTAATTTCAACAATATGTAATAGTTTAGAACGCTCAAATTAGTCCCTTGTGACCGATATATCTGCAGATTCAGATCTAAGAATCAAAGCAATGTGCTGAACTTGCTTTGAACTTTGTTGTTCATGAAAAGAAACCGTAAAATACTGATGAATTAGAACATTTCAGAAACCAGATTCCTGAAAACATGTCCTTACAGCGTAACATAAGATGTATAATAGACACTAGTCATCACAAGTGTGTGTCAAAACAAACAGGACTACGTTACGCTGTTTTGTCTTTATTTCTGGCACTGGGCGAGAAAAGAGAGCCCACGTGCGATTCCTAACGTGTAATACCTGCAGAGATTGTTGCATTATCTGAGATCATCTGTGGGTTTCAACAAAACAAATGTTAGATATTGGAGCCTGACACTGAAGTCACACTCCAAACTGCATTGATGCAAATGAAAGGGAACAGTTCATTCTTAGGCCAGAGCTGGCGTGGATAACAGGCCTTGACATGTCAATTTTACCTTCGCTGAGGTCATTACTATTAAAAAGGCCTTGGACAAACACTTACAAATTACAAACACACAATATTTTACTGAGCAGTCACCGGTTCTTAACTGGTTTTGTTTCAAGACCCAGTCTTTACACTGGACATCAAGGATCCAAAAAATACCAACATCAAAGAAAAATATAGCTGCAAGCAGCAATTACGGGGTCAAGTGGAAAAAGGGCAGAAAATGAAATTTGTGGACATCTGTGATAATGAGGTTAGGATAAAGCTGTTTAAATTACATCAGTTAAAGCACTTACAACATAATAACTTGGTTTATAACTTCTGAGTAGTAGGTCACGCTATGACGAAACTCTGCATGCACCCTCAAGTCATGCCTGTGATGACATGTACCACGTTTCGTGTCAATACACAAAACTTTTGCAAAGATACAGCCGCATATCCATTTTGGCATGCTTGCAGTCAAATTTGTTGACACAGTATAAAACAATGGTTGGGTTCATCAAAAATCTTTTAATAACTTTTTGTCATGAGTGTCTGTAGATGCTACATACTAAATTTCCTACAAATAGGGCAATTTTTGTAGGAGGAGTTCGAAAAAGTAGGTTTTGAATAAAATTCAATATGGCAGACAGTAAGTATGGTAGAATATGGCAAATTTGGTATCAGGACTCTGGCGTAAGCCAAAAAATCTAATGATGTAAGTTAAATGACAATATGTTGAATTTTTCATGTTATAAGCATTTTCATAAATTTCATTATATCTCTTGACCACTAGGGTGCGCTGACCTAAAACTTTACAGGTCCTCTCAGAACACGGCTTCAATGAATCATACCGAGTTTCGTAACGATACATTCATGCACTCCTAAAACACAGCATTTTATTACAAAATTCAAAATGGCTGACGCCCAAAATGGCTGACCAAAGAAAATTGGATATTGTTGAACTCGGCATGCCTCAAGGAATCTAAGGAGGCCATCCTCATGATTTTAGGACAAGGTATTCAAAAGTTATAAGCAAAAATAGCAATTTTTCCTATCTCGGCACCAGTAGGTGGCACTGTGACGATACTTTGCATGTACCCCCAAGTTATAACTGTAATGACACATACCAAGTTTGGTGTCAATACACCAAATCACTGCCGGAAGCTAGTTATTATAGTTAATAAAGTTTTAAAATGGATATTTTTCTTACAAAAACCCATTGCTTCTCTTCAGAAGGACTTTATTAACCCCTGGAGTTGTATGGATTACTTTTGTGATGGATGTACTTTTTTTGGCTTCAAAATCTTGACCCCCATTCACTACCATTATGAAGCTTGGAGAGCCAGGATATTTTTTAAATATATCTCCAATTGTGTTCGTCTGAAAGAAGATAGTCATATACACCTACGATGGCTTGAGGGTGAGTAAATCATGGGGTAATTTTCATTTTTGGGTGAACTATCCCTTTAAAATCAAACCGAAAATATATTACAAAAGCTAAATAAGAAAACTGGCAATTTTGCAAAACAAGTAACCCATATTTAATCTTAATGTAGTCTGGTTTGTATTTTTTATTTACCATACACAGTTTTCATGGATGAAGGCATGTCACACAACTTGTCCATGCTGGTATCTGCCTTATTTGGCTGCGTAAAACGACAGAAGACTCACTCATTAGACTCATTCTAATTTTAATGAATTTGAAGTATTCTAAAAGAGTGACTGCATGCCCAAAGTTATTCATTTGCATAAAACACACTGTAACTATCTCCATATAAGGACTTTCTGCACAGCCGTTCATCACTCACAGTATGACATACAGTATGACACTCTCTAAAGACGTGCAGCAAGATGCAAAGAAGCAATGCAAAATTGTGCCATCCTCAAAACCAGTTCAAACACAATAAACACCATTTATACAGTGCCAGATTACAGACCTCTCATTAGCCAGCTGTACACTTTTCACTGTATATGATGAAATATATCTGAAGTCACCATGCAGTCAATAATTTTATCCCTTAAAACTCATCTTTGATAATTAAAATGACATATTTAAACTTCTTTTTTTTTCCTGTGAAAATTTCTTCATGCCTTAAAATAGCTTAAATGCCTTAAAATTTAGTATACGTGGAACAATGAATATGCAAATTAGCTCCTGCCTCCACTCAATCACACCAAGGGTCAGTTGTATAAGCATAGCCATTATGTTAAGAACTAGGATGACCAGCTAGCAGTTAGTTAGGGGTAATCATCAGTCTTACTTTTCGGTATCAAATTAGTCCAATCTACTTTTTCATGTAACAGACTTTAAAACAAGCTATGAAAAAGAAAAATAATTTAATGACTAACTTGTAAGACTAGTCTTACAATCCAACACATGGCAAGTGGAAATTCTGGTTTAATTCAGTCATATACATCGATCAGGCATAACATTATGAGCACTGACAGGTGAAGTGAATAACACTGATTATCTCTTCATCACGGCACCTGTTAGTGGGTGGGATATATTAGGCAGCAAGTGAACATTTTGTCCTCAAAGTTGATGTGTTAGAAGCAGGAAAAATGTGTAAGGATTTGAGCGAGTTTGACAAGGGCCAAATTGTGATGGCTAGACGACTGGGTCAGAGCATCTCCAAAACTGCAGCTCTTGTGGGGTGTTCCCGGTCTGCAGTGGTCAGTATCTGTCAAAAGTGATCCAAGGAGGGAACAGTGGTGAACCGGCGACAGGGTCATGGGAGGCCGAGGCTCATTGATGCACGTGGGGAGCGAAGGCTGGCCCGTGTGGTCTGATCCAACAGATGAGCTACTGTAGCTCAAATTGCTGAAGAAGTTAATGCTGGTTCTGATAGAAAGGTGTCAGAATACACAGTGCATCACAGTTTGTTGCGTATGGGGCTGCATAGCTGCAGACGAGTCAGGGTGCCCATGCTGACCCCTGTCCACCAGCTGAAAGAGCCAACAGTGGGCACGTGAGCCATCAGAACTGGACCACAGAGCAATGGAAGAAGGTGGGCTGGTCTGATGAATCACGTTTTCTTTTACATCACGTGGATGGCCGGGTGCGTGTGAGTCGCTTACCTGGGGAACACATGGCACCAGGATGCACTATGGGAAGAAGGCAAGCCGGCGGAGGCAGTGTGATGCTTTGGGCAACGTTCTGCTGGGAAACCTTGGGTCCTGCCATCCATGTGGATGTTACTTTGACTCGTTGTTGCAGACCATGTACACCCTTTCATGGAAACAGTATTCCCTGGTGGCTGTGGCCTCTTTCAGCAGGATAATGCGTCCTGCCACAAAGCAAAAATGGTTCAGGAATGGTTTGAGGAGCACAACAACGAGTTTGAGGTGTTGACTTGGCCTCCAAAATTCTCCAGATCTCAATCTAATCGAGCATCTGTGGGATGTGCTGAACAAACAAGTCCGATCCATGGAGGCTCCACCTCGCAGCTTACAGGACTTAAAGGATCTGCTGCTAACATCTTGGTGCCAGATACCACAGCACACCTTCAGGGGTCTAGAGGAATCCATGCCTCGACGGGTCAGGGCTGTTTTGGCAGCAAAAGTGGGACCAACACAATATTAGGAAGGTGGTCATAATGTTATGCCTGATCGGTGTATATAAACAATATTAAAACTTTATTTTCACCACACGATGAAATATCTATAATATCTTAATATCTTAACATGGTTATAAGGACATGTGTGGTATTTGCGTAAACGTGTACATTTTTGTACGAAAGTTATTGGTGAGATAATTTGTTTTTGAAAACATTCATTCGAAGATCTCACACATGAGCCATTGTTTGGACACCTTGGATGTCAACAACAAAATAAATGAGAAGCACTGTGTCCTCGGTATTGAAAAAGCCTATTTTGTTGTCCTTCTTATGTACAAAACAAATTGAAACTGCTTTAAATACTTGTTCTCCAAGGGCATCAGAAAACATTGCGGCAATAGCTCTTTTAAAGGGCTTGTTTGTTTGCATGATTGGCTGTCATTCAAATGATATACCTCTAGGCCTCGTCTTACTCAATAACAGATGAATGAATGTGATAGCTGCATCCTGGTAATGCTCAACTTTTCCGTAAACTATAATTCTGTTTTTCTCCTCAGAAATGTGATGACTAATAGAAGCCATCACTGTAACTGAAAGCACACAGATAAACCGACAGACACGTGTTGGGTTTTGAAAGCACAGTTGGTGTATTTGTGAATGTATCTTCAGTCAAAAGGCTGTGTTTTGTTTTGTTTTTTGTTTTTTGTTTTTTTTGGATGTTTTCTTGATGACTTCATTGTTTAGTGCTCATCAAAGTCTGGGTGGGTGGTGAATGTTACAGTCCACAGTCATGCTGGTTAAATGATATCAGCAGATCGGCCTTCACAGCTGAATGACACCAAGTGAAAGCCAACAGTGCGTCTACTCTAACTGCCTCTCGCAGAGGGAATAGCTCTTCCATGGTATTGTAATTTAAAGGATTAGTCCACTTTCAAATAAACTTTTTCTGATAATTTACTCACCCCCATGTCATCCAAGATGTTCATGTCTTTCTTTCTTCAGTCGAAAAGAAATTAAGGTTTTTGATGAAAACATTCCAGGATTATTCTCCTTATAGTGGACTTCAATGGTCTCCAAACGTTTGAAGGTCAAAATTACAGTTTCAGTGCAGCTTCAAAGGGCTTTAAACGATACCAGACGAGGAATAAGGGTCTTATCTAGCGAAACGATCTGTCATTTTCGAAAAAAAATGTAAATGTATATGCTTTATATAAACAAATGTTCGCCTTCTAAGTGCTTCCGCCAAAACCGCATTTCTGTATTCTCCAAAAAGTTTACACTGTATGTCCTACGCCTTCCCTATTCAACTTACGGAAAAAATGTAACTGGCGCTGCGTTCGTTCCGTATAGGGAAGGCGTAGGACATACAGTTTTATCAGTTTTATCAAATAACTTGTTGAGGACAATAAGAACATTCAAAAAGTTTTTGAATTTTATGTCATTTATTCACTTTTTACACTCACTGAAGTTAGCTGAGCAGTGTTTGGGACATGCCAAAACCGCATACATCCAATCAAAGAAAATGGTATAAAATGAGAAAAAAACATTTAAAGAGATTTGTCAATGTACTTGTATGTGTGTAAATGTTTGACCATTTATGATAAAACCTCAGAATTTCATTATTTTGCATTATATTCATGATGACTGAGCGATTCTGATGAGGACACCAAAAGGCACTTTATAATGATATTGACCCTTCCCCAATGCTGGCGCGCCCAGCCTTTTCTAGTTTAACTGGTGTGACCCATTCAAAGGTGGCACAATCCAACTTCCCTGGTGAAAACTGTAATGTTTTTTGATAATATGCCTTTCTTACGTGGTATGCACAGATTAAATAACTGTTACTTCATTCCCATGACAATTTAGTTTTCAGTCACGTGACTGGCATGGACCGTTCGCAAAGACCCGCCCCCTTTAGGTCCTGTTGCTAGTCTACGTCCGACAAGCCATGCCACTATCAGGCCACACAATGATACATCGCATCGCGGAGCAAAGAGGACACTGACAGTGCGTTGACAGACAAGACAGAGCTGGTTACTTTTGATATGGAACAAAGTTTCAAATTTCAAATGTTGTAATTTTAAAAGAAATTTAAACAATAAATACCGTTTTGTGGCTCTTAATGTGTCGTGACAGATTGCTGTAGCGCCTCCTCAGTTCAAGCGGCTCGTGAACCGATCATCTCTTCCTACTAGTTAATTTATACCATCAAATAAACATGAATGAACATCAGAAGGAATATTTTCAACCACGGAATGACGTCAGTACACCGTCCACCGACATTAACCCTCTGGGCTCTGAGGATTTTTGGGGCCCTGAGAAGTTTTGACATGTCCTGACATTTGTGCTTTTTTCAGTTGTTCATAAACATATTAATGACAAAAGTGTCATTACACTGTATTCAGCACAAACTAGGCTACAGTAATATGTGAAGAACATGTATGTACATATTTGTGTTTTTGAAGGAATAACGTTTATGCGTGGTTATTGAAAAAAAAACAACAACTTGTCACTGAAATAAGGACAAAAAAAGTATTAAATCTGTGTTCACACGACTTCTTGGTACTGGAGGTCGTAGACTAGAGTTTTTGCTTCAAAATGATGTAAAAATTATCCTGCCTACTCGTTCATATAAAACAATAGAGAGATTTAAATTTTCTAAGACACTTTTTGTCAAGAAACACAGTATGCGTGAAGGCGTGAATCATCATGAATAATGCTGTGATTCACACCCGATAAGACAAAAGATCTGCATAAGGACCTGTAATGACCTGCATATTAATGAGCTCTTTCAGTCAGGTAGGCTATGAAAAAACCCTCTGTGATCATGCTGATAACAGGATTAATGTCCACTCTTGACAAAAAAAAAAAAAAACATGATTTTTGTGATCTCATGCATGCACGTATTATTGCACATGATGTGAAGAAAATTTTGTATAGGCCTATGTTAAATTACAGTACCACTCAAAAGAAAATCAAAAAATACTGCCCTAACTTCACTAGCAGAAAACTAGAACTGAACACGGTGTGACGGCAGCTTCACATTCTCTATATCTACCTCCTCGATGGCAGTCAAGTCTTTCAATTCAGAAGAAAAATCGCTCCTTTTCATAACATAAGGTTCACGTCCAAAATATGTTGTGATTTTCTGTTTATACCTTTCTATACCAACACAGTACGGACTTTTCTCCATCTCTTCCATTCTAATTTTCACTGCTTGCCCTCCAGATTAATTTCGCGCGTCATCAGAACCACGTGATTGCAAACAACCTATTGCAGCACAGGCCTGTCAATTTTCCATCTGTTTCAAGCCACAGATATTTAGATCACCTCTCAAAAGAAGAAAAATAAAGGTATATGAACAAAATGAAAGTTTTGGCCACTGGTAATTTATATAGGCTACAGCAGTATTTAAATCACTAAAAACAGTGGGACTTTCTAAAACGCTTAACATGAAAAACGTGTAACGTGCTTTAATGTACTAAGACAGTGATATTAAAAGATCAAATTAAATACACACCTTATTGACAGTATATATATATATATATATATATATATATATATAGGCTACAGTATATTTGCAAGCAGATGAGCCCAAAATATAAACACAACACAATGCACAATTGCATGTTTTCTTTATGGGAAAACAGCTAACGTGAAACTTGGCACACTGTGTTCATATTCTGGGTTCATCTGTTTGCCATACTGTTTTATTATTAAGTGGTATACTGTATTTGCTCCTCTGATACATCTGTCTGAATGTATTAAGCTACATTATAATGGATAATTTTATGGGTAAACACTTAAAGTTCACCAATTATGCTATTTTGAAGGTTCCTAATTTTGTTTTGGAGTCTCCTACAATAGATTTACATGCATCAAAGGTCAAAAAACACGTTAATTTTCTCATAATATATATTGCACATCACCTCGTTTCTCAAAGTCTGAAAAAGGTTCGTTTGAAGATTCAGTCTCTGTAAACCCCTCCTTTCTGGGAGCCTGCATACTCTGATTGGTCAAACGGCCCGGTCTGTTGTGATTGGTCGGAAATGAAGCCCCCATCTGAATTTCAGCTCTTCCTCAGCGCTTTTAAACACAGTGATACGAACAGTAACGATGGCATTGTTATCAATTCCAGCACAAGTCCTCATCCTTTTGAAAGTAGCGGCCTCTCAACATGTTGACAACACATACTAAACTCTTCCAGTCTAAGCTACAACTACAGTGTTTGAGGGAGGGGCAAAGTAAATGTTGTTTGCCGGCAGCCAATGAAGACCATAGGGTGGGATTATGCAAATTTGTTACATTGTTAGTAGGTTTATAACAGGAAGTGAGACTGGAATTGCTGACGACTCATTTCGGTGGCTCAGAATCAGAGACGATAACTTTATTATGCACTTTGATTTTTGAAACTTTGCAGACCTTTTACATTCACAAACAGCTGTATTACACACTACATAAAAGGTAATATTCGGCACTTTAACATACAAGTTGAGCTACAATAAGCCAACATTACCAACCACATCTAGCTACCAGCTAGCTAACATGACGGTATCCAGCATCTAGTGTGCTGTCGATTCTTTTTTGGTAACAGGAAGTGGAATGACCTATTTTTGGGACAGGTGTGTTCTGCACGCCAGTGCCACCTGCATTCGGCCTGCATGTAATCCCCATTCTGCATGCTTTTGTCACACTTGCATTGTTCACATTGCTGATTTGTGAACAGTCAAGCGCTTTAGTGTTTAGACAAGAACATCTGCCATGTGCCGGCTGCAAACAAGAATGTGAAGTATCTCAGACTGTCAGATTTGCTCTATTAGTGCCCGGAATAAACAATGATCACTTGTGATAAATCTACATAACTCAGTAAGAGTAAACAGTTTAACGCGTAAAAATAAAATGTTGATCTATTTAATGGAAGACAACGGTTGATATTTATATAAGCTCACAGTATGCATGAATTCATGAAAACGAACTGTTATGACTTCAGTCATTGAAAAATCCAACAGATTCATAAGTCTCCTGCGACAGCCCGTTAACTGCAATTTCTCCAGAGCATCCCATTTGTCCCATTCCAAGCATTCTGGAGGGATTCCCTCTTCCGCTGCTCCCCTTTCTATTCATCCACACTCGGAGGCATCTATATTTGGACAGAATTGTGAGAGAGCCCCAGTCCAGATGTTTTGCCAGGCCGACACCTGCTCTTAATACAAGTCAGCAGGGAGCAACTAGCCCACATGCACGTCCCCGAAGCTCTTGCAAAGCTCAGTCCCATCAGCTTTTTTTTTCCTCGGAGCTGAGAGGCGCTGCAGTGTCTCGCCTCAAAGGCGCCTGTGGCCTCAATTACTTATATATTACTGCAAGTGAGACCACTTGGCTGTGATTGTTAGATGCAACCCCCAACGAGGATCTGTAGACGTTTCCTCTTACCGTTCATTAAGTGAGATGTCCTGTTCAAAACACCGGAAGAAAGGCGAGACTTTTTCCTCAATGAAGGCACATGTTACAAATGAATTGGCTGAATCACAGTATGTATCAAATTATACAAGCTGACATGCTAAAGGCATAGCCAACTGATGACGAACTTCAACTGTCCTGGATTCTGTGACATATTTGTCTACTGAGGTCTGAAGAGAAAAGCAATTATTGACATTATTGCATTCCTTTACTGCAACATCTGTTCATGGCATAAAAACCCTGAATATATTTCCAAGGTTTCAGTATTTCAAACAAACATTTTCAGGATGTGCTAAACTTGTTTGCACAGATCTGCTATTGATTATTAATGGTTTATTAATGATTACAAGTGATGTTTTCTGGAGAGCACCGGTCTCTTCTGGGATGTCCTCTCATGAATAGAATGTCCTATTGGCTTCATTGATGAAACATGAGCAGAACAAATTTCTGTGCAAATTGTTCTTAAAATTATTCTTAAGTAATTTGACAAAACAAAAATTGCTCATTATTTAACTTGATGATCTAATCAAGGTTATTCATTTTGATTAATAGAATTTACTTTAAAATACTGTAAAAATATCTGCATGCTATATTCTTTATATAGTCTAAACATCCAAAACAAACCAAAAAACATTTTTATGAATTACTTTATTGCTGTCTATACATCATTAGGTCAACAAAGTACAACTTCATTTAAAAGAGGCTGTAACATGCCATTATTAAAGTGGTAATTCACTGATGGCAAGATGGGCTTTTAATACTATGCAGTAGAAACATGGAAAAAAATTAAAATTGGTGCTGCATGACGGTGCTCCCTTTTGCAAAAAAACTTCAACACCAATAATGCACATTTGATTTTGGTGCCGCCCCTCTGTTGGGGGCTCATTTATAAAATGTTGTGTAAAACCAGTCCTACATTTGATCTTATGATCATTTCTCAAATATGTGTGATTCAGAGAACAAACGTGTGCTCATGTGTACGCCTCTCTTAAAGATGTGAAATTTATAAATCGCAAATGATCTTGAAAGTGTGCGCAGCTGAATGGTTTCAGATCTCCGCCTTGTAAACGCCGCCTAATTAATGTCATTTACATATAAAAGAGCACCAGCAAAGACTTTATATAAAGACGGCGCACTCGTATTATTATGAATGAGAGAAAGTGCAATGCGCAATATGGCGGAAGTCCCGCCTTCTAAATAAGAGCCAATCGCCGATTGGTAAAGTCATCGCATCACTGCAGTGGCCGTTAGAAGCTCCTATAGCATCCTACAGAGACACGCACTTAAGACTGCGCATGCACATTAGCTTGATCCAGCATGAAAAATAAAATTTTTTGTCATGATTCGAGCGTTTAGAAACAGAATTTATGAGACGTTGTTGTCAGATTTCATTAGTGATTTCAAATATGAAATTGAATCAAAGCTTGGGAAACAGCTTTGGAGAATTTGATGTTTCCCAATTCAAAGAGATAGGAGCTGCACGAACATGCCCGAGAAGCGTTTCAAAAATGGCTGCCCAGTGAAATTACTTGTCTTAAAGGGACTATGGCACACATTCAAATGCTTTACTTAAAAACGGTGAGGGGAAAGAATTGCTTAGATTTCCAAATACCTGCAGTGCAGTCTGCACTGCGTGTGTCTGCTTAGACCCTGACATGGCGCTAAGCACTTTCCCACGTCAAAGACCTTTTTTATAAATATGAACTTTGGCATGGATTTTAGCGTACGCACACTCTATGTTCAAATCTGTGCGTACACGTTTTATAAATGAGGCCCTTGATTCGACTCTCCTTGGGCAGGGATACAAAAATGCTGAAGTTCGATCTGTAGTTTTAACAGAAGCCCTAAGCTGTCAAAAATCCTTTGGATTACGCAAAATGATGTGTTTTGTGCATCAAAACTTGGTTCTGTGCTTCATTTGTTGATTGGATTTTGAGGTGTGGGTTCTGGACTTAAAAAAGGCTTTTCACACTTGAACTAATTAACCCTGGGTCATTTTAAACCCAGGGTTAATGGAATCCTGGGTTATCTTGCTGCTCATTTTTTACCCAGGGTTAACAATTAATTCTGGGTATTCAGAAGATGCTGTTTCACACTGTACATTCCTAAACCCTGGGTTAATATTCTTATAATATTCAATGCTTCCATGACAGTTCAAAGCATGTAATTGTGAGGCACGCAATTGGCTAAGCACAGTGTGACAAGCCCTAGAGTGGAGGCAAATTAATGTGAGCTTGGGTTTAAGCGGACTAAATGATTGAGTTCTGCATACATCACCAGAGAGAAATCTATCATTTTTACAGGAAGATCCAGTTATGACATTCTGATTCATTTTTTAAAACAGGAAATATGCATGGAACCTCATAAAACCTCAACAGTCTCATAGAACAAGCCGATTTCATTTTCTGAACAATGTGACGTCACATTGCTCATGCCCTGCCCATGACTGCTGATGGACTCTGCTTTATTAGCATAGTTTCCGCCTTATATATTTGTTTACTGTTGGTTGTAACTAGTGTTCTTGTGTAATTCGCTGTGTATGTTGATGATAATACAAGAGTGAGACAGAGTTTATGGACAAAGTTTAAGACATTAATGTGTACTTCTTGTACTGTGTTTTATGCATCTCTTACAGTGATTTTCTGGAGTAAAAATGGATGCTTCATCTTTTGTGTGATGTACAATAAATTTCATAAAAATCAGTAAAGTTTTGGCCATCATTCAGAAGGGGGCCACTACAACAGGCTTGTACTAATAGTGGATAAAAGCAAGATGAGTTATAACCGTAATTAAACTAAACTATATCTGTTCTGTCTCCATGCAGCATATATTCTCTGGTTCTGTAGGCATCATTGTCCGACTCCGGTTCGAACTGAACATCGCTACTGACAGTTTCAGACATTTTCAGTGCGTGAGATTGCCCTGTTTTGTTGTTGCATGAGCTCTTGAAGCTCCGCCCTCTTCTTTAAAGGGGGCCGGGAGCAGCAGCTCATTTGCATTTTAAAGGGACATGCACAAAAACGGCATGTTTTTGCTCACCCCCAAAAAGTGGCAATTTTAACATGCTATAAAAATGATCTGTGGGGTATTTTGAGCTAAAACTTCACATACACACTCTGGGGCCATCAGAGACTTATATTACATCTTGTGAAAAGGGGCATTATAGGTCCCCTTTAAAGTTGGACTCATGGATTCAAATATGTAATATGCAACTTGTGTGAGGATAATGCAGCATTTCATTGTCCTGATCTTTGCTTGAAGACATTTGCTAATGAGAGAAACAGTGGTGATATATCTGTAGATGAGCGAAGTACGTTTTATGGACCAGGCTGTATTTCACTTCACAAAAATGATTTTGACAAAGAAAACCAAAGTTTTATTTTGGCAAGGCAAGGCAATCAGATCAAACCCGCAGTTTGGTCAGCGCATTGCAAGCGTTCTGTCCTGTCTCACGGAACTTATGCATTACTGTGGCTGTGACAATCTGCTGTGCTCAAGGGGCTGATAGAGTTACTTCCACGTGTCGGTGCTGTTTAACCCAAGGTGTTATTATTAAGGTAGTTAGCTAAAAGCATGTTGACAGCTGAGGAGTGTGTGCTGCTGCTCTGCCATGACAGCTGTTGACCTGAAAGAAAAAGTTTATGCTAATGGCCACTATAGAGACCCTTATGGCAGTACTAATATATATATATATAGAGAGAGAGAGAGCGAGAGCGAGAGAGAGAGAGAGAGACATGCAGTCACAAAAAGTAATTGAGATCAAGATTTATTTCAAATAACAGCAAAACCCAAAATGAAACATGAACAAAACAGTAAACAAACCAAAAGCATTAGTGGCACCACACAGTATTGTACATACAGTAACGTCATTTTAGGTTCAGTAACAGACATCTTGTCTGATATTTTTTCGTTTTGCTTCTTAACTTTACAGATACACCACCAAACAGATAAAACCTTAGTGCCTTATAAATCTATCAACATCACATATAGCCTCACCAAAAATGGAGAAATATAGTGTTCTTCCCTTCATTTCAAACAAAACTTTTTGACAACCATCTCAACCATCTCAGGCAGGAAGTGCTTTGCTTAGTCTGTAAACTCTCCATAATTTTTAAGTATAAATATGAGTGTTTATTTCAAGTTAGACTAAAAGGTTAGAAAAACATATTTAATAGCATATTCAGCAGAGTATAAAAAGCTTGAATTGTAATATATATATATATATATACACACACACACACATCAAACTCTCCATTCAACAAACACACACAGGTGACACTTTTAATGCTTAAAAAATAATTTACAGAGCAACATTTCTGTTACGCATGAGTATAACATTCATACTGAAGAGAAAAGTTTTTGCAAATATATATATATATATATATAAAAAAAAAATACTTTGCACACTAGAGCATAAAGTTGTTCGCTCCAAGCTTCGATATGTAGTTAAAACATAATGCCTTTTGCCTAGTTGTTCTAGCCATTAAAAATCTGCTTTGTACGGAGTGCATATCAGTAAGTGCAAATCATTTACACATTGTGCATCTTTCTAAGTAGAGTTGTCAGATTTTGCATTTTATCAGCAGCAACAGTATTCTTGTTTTGCAGAACACACCTCTTGTCACGATTATATTGACCCCCGAGTTTAAGATTAGTGCTATTGCTTTGTCTCAGTTACACATAGCAGTTTGTTCAGCGAATGTCAGTGTAGTGCATTGCATCATTTTCACCAGTCACCTCAGGAGTGGGACACCGTAATCGCAGCTCCACAGAAGAGTGAACGGGGCAGTGTTTTTGTTCTCCGCTGCTCAGACGCAGTGTTTCTCAGGAGTCTTTTGGATTTTCAACAGGCACTGAAGGCTTTACTACCATCCTACTAATTGCACAGTGAGTCTCCCTGCAGTGAGAGGTGGTGCTGATGGGTCGTGTGAAAGAAGAGGGCTTCATGCGTCTGAGATGCAGCTCTGGATCTTATCGATCCAAAGCTGGGCATTCTGAGCATCCGCCGCACAGAAGTTGTACACCCGTTTAGTGGTCTTCAGCTGCAGGGACAAAGACAAAGAGATCTGAAATGTTTCAGTTTTTTTTTTTTTTTAGCATTTTGATCAAATTTGTTAATGCCAACTACATACATTTTGGTTCAGATGTGTGTTTTTATTGGAATTTTACTATTTCACCCCCATTTCCTTTAATAAATCTATTTTGCACTAGTAACACAAAATAGTTCCTCTCAGGACCTTAAAGACAAAAATGTCCCCATTTAAACCCATTAAAACTGCAATTTTTAATCCCAGGGCCATTTAACTATAAAATGATGCAATCTTTGTTAATAGGCTTTCATTCTGTTGGCAAGGCTTCAAAATTATTATTATTATTATTTATTTTTTTTTACTATTTTTTACAAAATGGTGCCATTTTCTCAGGTTTGGTCTATAAAGTAAATACTCACTTTATTCTTGTTTTCTGCTTCTGCATATTATAGAGCCAATTGGATAAATTATACGGCTATAATTGTGTGGGTGTGTTGGTGTGGATGTCAGAGTGTGGTTTATATGCGTGTATTAAAAAAATTGTGTGTGTAATATTCGAGAGAGAACAACTGTACTGCAAATCACAAATCCACCCACTGTGTGTACCAGTGGAGCTTTGTTGGCATCTAATGGGGAAAATTTGGTACAAACAAAATCTTACTGAAAGCTCATTTTTTGAGATATCAACCTCAAATTTGAAACACAACTTATTTAGATTCATGGCTTTGATTTTCTAGCGGTTTTAGAGTTCATCATGTTTCATAAAATATATATTTTATATAAAATAATGTTCATAATCATTTTCATAAACTTAAACCTCTTTTTTTTTTATTTCACTTTTTCAACTTTTTATTTACTTCAGCAATAATCTGCCAATGGTCTTCCTTGAAATGTGACCAAACTTAAGTCTGTGGTCCCAAGCTTCAAAGTTTTTGGACATGGACATTTTTGTCCTCTATGGACCAATGTGTAACTTTGTTTTTTAATTGACGCACGAGGGTTCAATTATCAAAAGTGACATTAACTCTTTCCCTGCCAGCATTTTTTATCATTTTAACATATGTAGTATGAATATCTGAACATACAATATATCAAAAGAAAAAACAGAGTAAGTTTCATAAGAAAAGCAACATTTTGAACAAACTCACATTTGAAGAAAATTACATTTTTCTTCACAGTGGCTGTAGCATTTCTATCATAAAGAAGTGGCCAAATATTAAATAAATATTTGAATTAAATGACGTTTAGCCAATATTAAAAAAGGATTTGATCTGCTGTAAAGCAGGCTGTTGGCGCCCTCTGCAGGCTTTTGCTATAATACATAATGTACAGAAGATGATTGTTTATATTATGTATTTTAACAGTGTTGGTCTATAAAACCCATATGATTACTTGCTTTTGATACTTTATTTGAACCAAATATCATTGCCTCATTGTTATTATATATGTATTTTAAGTCATTTTAAAGGCTTAGGTCTTTTACCACTAAAAATATCCGATTACTTGATTAATCGCCAAAATAATCGACCGATTACTCGCTTACCAAAATAATCGTTAGTGAAAGCCCTACTTAGGTCTTAGTCTAGGTCTGTTTTTATTACCACAAAAAATAAAAAAATAAAAAAAAATAAAATCTGATTACTCGTCAAAATAATCGACCAATTACTCCTCACCAAAATAATCGTTAGTGACCACCCTAATTTTAAGTATGACAGCTATGTGCTACACTGTCAGTATAGTCATGGTTAAAGGAGTTCAGCACAGCCTCACACACTGTATTTCTTCATCAGCACGTGGAATACTTACATCAAAGAAAGCCTTTTCACTGATGTGTTTGGGGGCTCCTATGGTCGGTGTGGCAATCAGGACAGACTCCACTTCAGCCAGGTCAATATAGCCACGACAGCTTGTGTCCTCGTCCGTCTCATAATACCTCAGCTATAGAGAGAGTCGTTTAAAATTCACTGATAACTGAATGAGTTAAGGTACCAAAAATGTAATAAACCACTCACCTGGTGTTTTGTTATGTCCAGAACAAACCACCTAGCTTTCCACGCTTTAAGTAATGCCCCTCGCTTATACAGAATTCCCTCAAATGATCTGTATAAACAAAGAATCGATAGCTTGTTTGCTTTGTTCATAAAGTTAGATTGAGCAGTATCGACGGTGTTGTCTGTCATTGTTACCTATTGTCTTCATTCTTCGGGGTAAACTGATTGTAGAGTGTGGCTGCTCTACGATTAACGCCATTGGCCGCAGTGGGGCTACTGTCCTCTCCGAGGCCGCTGTCAGGTAGGTGCAACATGGAGCGACGCTGGTAGGCCTGCAGGTTGGAAGTGGGGACCAAGCCAGAGATGGACACCGACTCTTTCCGTAGCTGTGAGATTAAATACACAACAGGTGAGATCAGGATATCTGCTACTTGTTCACTTAAAAGTCTGCTTTGGTGCTTTTTAAAGCCTGTTTGATGACATTTATGGCTACATTTATGAAGGAAAGAGGAACGAAAAATCGGTGAAAAGAGAGGCAGCGCTCACATTGCCCTCCTGTTTGAGGTCTTCCTGGATGCTGTCTAGCACCTTCTCCAGCGTGGTGTGCCAGGCCTCCGACTGCTGTCCCAGTTCTCCCTCCAGACTCTCAATGTCCTGCAACCGTACAAATCCATTTTAAGACTTCCCGTCTTACAGGGTCTTTTGATCAACTAAGAAATCTGGTTTCTGCTAAAGCCTGACACTTGAGCTTTTGTCCTCACTAGTAACAGCAAAAAGCAGACACTACATTTTGCTGGCCGTTTGCTTTATATTTCTTTGGCTTCCGAAGATGCACAACTTCGAAGGAACTCTGGCCGAGCAGGTAAGTCTGTACTGGTGTCATGACAAATTGTGTCCCTCCCTCAAAATCGGGTCTCCCCAAACGGTCAGTTTGAAACATCAACTGTCATTTAAACATGATTAATTTGTTTTATTTATAACGGAAATATTTTAATTTAACACTTAATTTAACACATAATTACATTAAAGATGATTGTGAATACATGTAGTGTAAGTGAAAATGCATGTATCTGAACCAATGGGATCGCGTGGGGTACTAATGGAGACCCGATTTCAGGGGGGACCCAATTTGTCACTACACCGGCACCCAGTTTGCTCTGCTCAATGTTCTGCTCCGTGTGTCAGAGTGTTGCTCACATTTAGCACAGTCATGTTCGGCAGCAGCAGCTCTTAAAGTGACAGCAGCCTAATAAACCAGTAGCTGTGATGTCTGTCATTAATGTTCACCAAAGAACAAAGATAACAGAGAAAATTGTTGCTTTAATAAGGATTCATCTATATTTAATTCATAATTTATGCAGTAGAGACTGTAAAGAGTTTGATAACTATTCAATTTCTGTATATTTCCAACCTCTTAGACAGGAAAGCCAAGGGGTGAATATGTTATTTATTATATTGGGTTTATGTGAAGATTGTTTTAAGTTCACTTAAATTAAATGTATTTTTTTTAAAGCCTAATAAATGTTGAAATTGACAGGTTTCAGTTATACTGTAATGTTAAATGTCTATAATTAAAGTAAAAAAATCAATTTCATAGAGACATCAGTAGCAGTGTTAGTATCAGTGATACTCGCCTTCATTCATAAAAAGATGCCACTAAACAAATATTTAAAATATAATGTCGTTAAGTTGTTTCTACATTAATTTGGAGAGTAACTGTAAAAATATTAAAAACGACAATGTTTTTAATCACGATTAATTACAGAAAAAAATTGCGATTAATTAGATTTTTTTTGATTGACAGCACTGGTTACATGTTGCATAGACTGAATGAAAAATAATATGTTGATATTTAATATTATTTTAATATATTTTCTGTCCAATTTTGGTGTGTTACTGTATTTTTTAAAATTCAGATTCAATAAAATTATTGAATTTAATTAAAAAGACTAATATTAATACAATTTTACAAAAAAAAAAAAAAAAAAAAAAAAAACATTTAAAAAGAGAAATTATTTTTTTAATCTTTTTTAAAAAGTCGGTTTCGGTTTTGGCCAAATGCATCCAGAATTTTTAGTTTCGGCCCAGAATGTTCATTTCGGTGCGTCCCTAATTGCATCATGCAACATTTTCACTTTCATTATGGGAGGACAGGCTGTACTGAAATCTTGTAGTGTGGGCCCTGATAAAGACACACTAAGAAAGGACAAAGACATATGGACTCACTGCCAATAGTTTGGTGATGGCATCAGGCTGTGCGCGGCTGACACTGCTGTAACATGGCCAGACGATCCTCCTCTTGGTGGTGGCGATGGTGTCGGAGTCGTCCGTGCTCTGCGAGCGCACAGCGAGCATACACCAGTCATAAGAGGGGCCTGTGGACAGTGTCTCCCCCGTGTAGAACTCCCATGTTGTCAGATTGGGAATGGAAATCAATGGTTTCAACACCGGCTAAGAATAAAAGCACAGAAACCATTGTTTATTGGATTTTTCGGTTTTGACATTATATAAAATGTTTTATAAAATGATAAACCTAATATATCAGCCTTTAAACCATTCTTAAGAAACAGGATGAGTTAAAATTATTACAGGTATTTTATCAGCTCAATGAATAATTCTAGATACCTTATTATTCGAATTGTTTAGATTTTTAGAAAGCACATTAGCTTATTTTCCATTAACTGGATAACATTTACAACAGGGCATAAAAATGTGGTCTGAGTTTCACAAACAAAAAACGCAGACAGGCTGAATGAAAATGTAAATCCACTCTCTGTCAGTAGGTGGCGCTTACGGAACAGCAGAAATCGAGCTGTTTCCTCAGTAACCTCTGTAAACAAAGCAGCTCTGTGCTTATAAACACTACACCTTACAAGGAGGGAATAAGAAAATGCTATCAAAACTTTTCCTAAGTCAGTCAGTTCCCTTCATATATTTTTACAGAGTTCATTCATACTTTAATTCATATAATTTCCCTTAGCCCTCGGTTGTAAAGGTTGTAAACCATCAAATGTGCACACGGTATTTTTGAATCAAGATTCAATTGTTTACATGCTTGATTTTTTCTTTTTAATTGGATTATTTCATGTCTACACTACTCTTTCCAATTCGATCGAAATTCAATTCGGATTGAGCTCAATCTGAACGACCGAGGTGTTTACATGAAGGCTTTTCAGTCCGATTGAGCCATAAATATGATTATAAACAGATAATTTGCTATTGACATAGAGGGCATTTCAGGACTGGTAATTCAATGATATATACACCGATCAGGCCTAACATTATGACCACCTTCCTAATATTGTGTTGGTCCCCATTTTGCTGCCAAAACAGCCCTGACCCGTCGAGGCATGGACTCCACTAGACCCCTGAAGGTGTGCTGTGGTATCTGCACCAAGATGTTAGCAGCAGATCCTTTAAGTCCTGTAAGTTGCGAGGTGGAGCCTCCATGGATCGGACTTGTTTGTTCAGCACATCCACAGATGCTCGATTGGATTGAGATCTGAGGAAGGCCAAGTCGACACCTCAAACTCATTGTTGTGCTCCTCAAACCATTCCTGAAAAATTTTTGCTTTGTGGCAGGAGCATTATCCTGCTGAAAGAGGCCACAGCCACCAGAGAATACCGTTTCCATGAAAGGGTGTACATGGTCTGCAACAATGCTTAGGTAGGTGGTACGTGTCAAAGTAACATCTACATGGATGGCAGGACCCAAGGTTTCCCAGCAGAACATTGCCCAAAGCATCACACTGCCTCCGCCGGCTTGCCTTCTTCCCATAGTGCATCCTGGTGCCATGTGTTCCCCAGGTAAGCGATGCACACGCACCTGGCCATCCACGTGATATAAAAGAAAACATGATTCATCAGACCAGGCCACCTTCTTCCATTGCTCCGTGGTCCAGTTCTGATGCTCACGTGTCCACTGTTGGCTCTTTCGGCGGTGGACAGGGGTCAGCATGGGCACCCTGACTGGTCTGCGGCTATGCAGCCCCATACGCAACAAACTGTGATGCACTGTGTATTCTGACACCTTTCTATCAGAACCAGCATTACCTTCTTGAACATTTGAGCTACAGTAGCTCGTCTGTTGGATCGGACCACACGGGCCAGCCTTCGCTCCCCACGTGCATCAATGAGCCTCGGCCGCCCATGACCCTGTCGCCGGTTCACCACTGTTGGATCACTTTTGATAGATACTGACCACTGCAGACCGGGAACACCCCACAAGAGCTGCAGTTTTGGAGATGCTCTGACCCAGTCGTCTAGCCATCACAATTTGGCCCTTATCAAACTCGCTCAAATCCTTACGCTTGCCCATTTTTCCTGCTTCTAACACATCAACTTTGAGGACAAAATGTTCACTTGCTGCCTAATATATCCCACCCACTAACAGGTGCTGTGATGAAGAGATAGTCAGTGTTATTCACTTCAGCTGTCAGTGCTCAGAATGTTATGCCTGGTGTATATCAGGTAATGGGGCATTATTTTGAGTGTCATTCCAAAGCAAAAAACACTTGTTCTTTCCCAACCTTAAAGAAATTTTGTTGCAGTTTCAAGATTACAACGTTAAGCCCCCGGGAATAAAGAAGAAACAGCCCACAGGGTCCTTTGCTCTCACTAAACTTCCTCAAATATGTTTTTGTTTGGGCTATGGGTGACAATGGATCAACTGATTCACCCATTTTGAAAAAATGCCAGGGAATGACTGCCAGTGAGAAGACCCCAATGTTAAAAACAACTTTCACTCACAGCCTGGATTTGAGGATAGAGCACTCTCCCATTCTATCATTGTCTTTTACAGACTGACCACCTGATTCAGATGTAACAAGACTGCTTTATAAGGTCAAAGATGCTGTTTTGCAATTGTGGGAAACTATTCTTCACTGTGAATGTGATCTGGCAAAAGACGGCAACATATTTGGGACTGGTAGTCAACATAACCTCTAAGCAGAGTGCTCTAGGGTAACAGCCATTAGAGCTGTCTGGTACAGAGAGACTCTTTACCTCCGTCTCTGATGGGCTGTACAGGTAGTTGAAGAAGAGAGGGCTTTTGCTGTGCATTCGGTTGATACACTCCCAGATACAGATTCCTCTCTTGGACTGCTTTTCTCCTTTGTCCTCAAACAATGTGCCTTTAGTGAGGAGACACAAAGGAGCACTTGTTAATCACACATTACTCATGTAGTAATGTGATCAGGTGTGAAACAACATATTAGAAGTCAAGTCTGATAGGATTAGCAGCACTTAAAAGAAGTGCTTCCAAAGGTCATCAAGGCTGTTACGAGTAGGTAAAACATTTTTGAGCAAGACTGCACGTGTTTGTTGTAATACTACACAGGCAATCAAATCCATGTTTATGTCAAGAACACATCTGAAAAACATTTGCACAATAATGTAATTATGGCAATAAAGGAAGGGGGACACACCGTGCTCCAGGCGCTCGTAGTCCGAGTCCAGAAGGAAGTTTTTGAAGCGATTGGAGATGTAGTGGTATGCCAGAAACTTCAGATAGTATTGATTAAACTCAAACTCAAGGGGGTACTGGTTATGAACCTGTAATAAGAAAGTTAATGTGTCATATTGGAGGAGCTTTTTGGCCTCATTTCACAGCCACAGTAGCTGCGTTTCCATTACACTTCAAATTGCGCAAACTGAAATTTGCGAATTGAAAATACGGCCAATAGAAACACGTCATTTTGGCAAAAACTCCCATGTATCGCAAAAAAGTTTCTATGCTCGCATGAGGTGGTTTTTCAGGCAATTAAAAAAAGGAATATTTCACAAAACCGCAATGTAAACAGTTTTTTAGCATTTACAGGTCACTTGACACGTAAAATTCGATTATTCTTTAAAGAGGGTGCGGTATGTTTGGACAGAAGACGAGAGAGTAGGGGTGTAAAAGTACATGTATTAGTCCCAAATCATATGGTATGGACGTCACAGTTCGGTGCATACAGTCAGACGACGAATACAGTCAGTCACAGGTGATCCACACTCCAATCCAGAAGGGGGCGCTCATTTAACCATCACAACAGAAAAAAGTGCAGAAGAAGAAGAACAGACGATCTATGCATAGATATGTTTACGTGTAATCTCTCAACCAGTGTTTCAACCACGGAAAGACATCAATACAACATCTCATGTAGCATTACATTTACCTCAGGTCAGTCATTTAGTGTCCACAGTATGTTAGTTCACTAGAGAAATGAACTCTAGAGGGAGAATTTCACTAAATATATGCACTATATTAGCTTATATATTCATTATATTTACTTTACCTGTTAGTAATGTCTTAATTGTTTAATATATGTTTAAATAAATTTGACAGCAACTGTGTAAATGATTATATTTCAAAAATGAATGGGAGTAATAATTTTACAATTAGATTTAGAAGTTAATGCAAAACCTGCCCTATGTGCAATTTACGTTTTTTTTTTGTTGTTGTTGTTGCTCTGTTGTTGCTCTGTTGTAACCTTTAATATTATAGTAATGTGCAGAAAGGGTTCCTGTATATAGTTTACAGCATTAACTGAGATAGATTTTTTGTCCTTAAGAAAATGTTAATTACAATTAAATTTATTTAAAGAGAGTGACACAATTTGTTCAATAAACAACGGGAATTACGGGAATACTGGATTCTAAACAACAAAGAAATGCCACAATTTATCAAGACCTTGAAGAAGATAGGAGGGAGAAACCCCCAGAAACACCTCATAAGGGGCTTTCACACCAAATAGTTCTAGGAACTCAGTTCTAGGAACTAGTCACTAGGATAGTTTCCGGAGAACTAATCTCTTCCCGGGCCATGTTCCTGGTTGCATTCGCACCGGGAATAGGAACTCTGAAGCGGCCGACAGCGGCGTCTTTAAGCGCGGCATTTACAAATGCTAAAAAAAAGGGTGGATGGAGGATGCCGTGATCGGAGCTGTGTCTGATGTGTGCCGTGGGTTTCATGATAATGGAGATGGAATGTAAATGCATAATTTACACGACTGAAAGAGCAAAAAGTGCGGCTAAGAGACGAAATCTCCTGTGACAACTTTCAGTATCACATATCATCGAGGCGGAGAAAAGAACACAACCCTGCAGACAACAGATAAATGCTGTTATCTTTGTTTTCCATGTTTGTGAAGTAAATATGTTTACACAGCTTTTTAAAAATGCCGGATACCGGTGTTTGACATGCGTTTGACCAATCAACGTACACGTACGTCACTGATAGTTCCTATTGTGCTGGTTTAGGCCTACTCTGAAGTAGGAGCTAATTTAGTTCCCCCAAAAGTAGTTCCTAGAACTAAAATTGTTACTAGTTCCTGCGGTGCGAACACGGCAAAATCAGGGTACTTCAGCCAATAGTTCTAGGAACTATGAAAAGGTTCCTCCGGTGCGAAAGCCCTTATACGTGGCCGTTCCCAAGTATAAGGAGCATTCCTTGCCATTAATGCTTGGATAACATGCCTACGTCTCCTTCGATTAAAAATAATGGCTAGTGCGGTGGCTGCGATATACTTCAACCAACCAACATCCGTCGCCAAGATTTTTGGAATGACTTATCGTGTTTTAGTCACATAACATCAGTTAATGGAAACGCCATTTCGCAATAGTTTTAGAAAATATCGCAAAAGTTGTGCGCAAATCTGTAATGGAAACCCAGCTAGTGATTCAACAAACATGAGCAGGACACCACTGAGACTGCAGTTCAAGAAAATTATTAGTAAACGCCCAGGAAATGATTAGTTGAAGGGATTTTAAAAAGTACAAAAATAACAGCAACAGGAGGGACATAATGTGATAATGTGCAACCAGCAGGATCTAGACAGAAGAGCTCGCAAATTTCTCACACTCGGGGCCACCTGGACTTCCTGGCAAAAACAACAGCTGCCTCTAAGATGAGACACTTCTATTTTCAGATGCCTTCGCTGTATTTTTTTGTGACATTGGAGGACCTCCGCTGGGTCATTCAAGTGCTCTATGCCTTGATTTCATCACACATGCCTAAAAACAATGCATGTCTGTAAAACCATGGGAGTGGTGCGCATGTCTCCGGAGGGAGAAAAACTTTTCCTGCCCTTTACTTATTCTAATGTAGCACAGACTTAACAGAATCCCCAAAATTGCAGTTTTCCGCCGGTTGTGCTAAACGTGCGGATGTTGGGAGGTGATGGCGAAATACCCCAGCAAGTACAATGCTGGCTGCAGGTTGAAGCACCATCTGTGTACGATCATTTCAAAGGGGGTGGGGGAAGGAAGATGGGCCGAACGAGCAGCTCAGTCTAAATTACTTGCCCACCATGGGGATTGCAAAAGGAAAGCTAGAGCATGCATTCTGACAGCTGAGTGCTTCTCATCCTCCTCCTCCTAGCTGGACGCTGCAGGAATGCTGTGAACTCATGGACGAAGCATGGTGAGAACAAGAGAGGGGTGTGTGTGTGTGAGAGAGAGATTGGGAGTTATGATGTGATTCTGGGCAGTGTGTGAAAAAGAGAGATGGAGCAATTGTTTTTTTGTTATTTAGCAGAAACGTATTCAAAATTAACATAGACAGTCCCATTTGGTGCGACCTGGGGTTAAGGTGTCTTTCTCAAGTGCACAACGGTCATCGGGTTCATGAGTCACTACATCTGTTGTTTGAATCCACAGCTTTCGGGTTTCCAGCCCAGATCTTTAACCACTATGATTCCACTACCCCCAGATAATAGAAGACATTAGAAGATTGCTGGTTCAATGATCATCAAGATCTTATCTGCCATTATTTCCTTGAGCAAGACACGTAACCCCAGGCTGCTTTGGATAAAGGCGTCTCCTACATGCTTATTTAGCCAACTTGCCTGATGGACACAGTCAAGAAACTGGAGGAAGATGGGAGTGAAGCCGCTGCCCTGGCTGCTGGGGGTCAGGGTGCCACGTTGGCTGAATTTGTGGCCAAAGGACAGCCACTCTTTCTCCAAAAGCACCTGAAAGCCCTCTAGGGTCCTGTAGAATGGATCGCTGAGCACCTGCACGAGGGAAACCACCTAGAGAAACATTGAGAGAGGACGAGAGGAATGTAACCATTACGACTGAACGATTATGACAAAAATCACAATTGTCGATTATTCCCTTGAAATTGTAAATGCGATTATTAATTACGATTATCACAATGATGTTTTTGAATAGGCTTTATACCATTGTTTGAAGCAACTGCATGCCATATTTTTATGTAAAAATAAAAAACAAGCTGAAAACACTCTTCCTGATTTTTTTTTACAGCTTTTATATAGCATTAAGCCTCAAATGTCAACTATATATTGGTTTGGTTTCTTCTTTAAATAATAAAAAGTAAACATATGCATGTAATAATAATAGGGGCTTTCACACCATGTCGTTCTAGGAACTTAAGGGGCTTTCACACTGGAAGAACCTTTTCATCGTTCCTAGAACTAGTGGCTGAAGTACCTGGATTTTGCCGTGTTCCCACCGCAGAAACTAGGAATGATTTTAGTTCTAGGAACTCCTTTTGGGGGAACTAAATTAGCTCCTACTTCAGATAGAAACTATCAGTGACGTAAGTGTATGTTGATTTGTTAAACACGTCAAACACCGGCACCCGGAATTTTTAAAAAGCAGTGTATTAGCTGCACTTTTTGCTCTTTCAGTCGCGTAAATTATGCGTTTACACTCCATCTCCGTTATCACCAAACCCACAACACACAACAAACACAGCTCCGATCATGGCATCCTCCATCCACCTGTTTTTAGCGTTTGTAAATGGCGTGTTTAAAGACACCGCTGTCGGCCGATTCAGGGTTCCTATTCCCGGTGTGAATGCAACCAGGAACATGGCCCGGGGAGAGATTAGTTCACTGGGAACTATCCTAGTGGATAGTTCCTATAACTGAGTTCCTTGAACTATTCAGTGCGAAAACCCCTTTAGTTCTAGGAACTACACACCAGGGTGGTTCCCCGAGAAATAATGTTCCCCTTAGGCCATTTTCCTGGTTGCATTTGCACCGCCAGTAGGAACTCTGAAGTGATGTAAACTGCGCTTGTTGTTGTGACTGTTATTTTGACGGCACTGAGAACAGCTCAGACAGAGCCTGAGCACACAGTGCTCGCATTCTCCATCTTCATTAGTTTACGATCTGTTTAATAGTCCTGTCTAATACGTTATTAGATAGAACTATTATACAAAGAAAGTAGACAGTATATGAAGAAGTATTAGCTTTTGCTGTGTGGTTGATGGCCAGTGTTGCTAGCTGAGCCGAAATACATAATCATGTTTCGCTTGGTCCACTCAAAGTCGCACTGGATTTTCTCCTTAGCATAATTTTTGTAGAGTTAGTTTGTGGAGTAAATATATAGGCTGTGTACACGGCTTTTTAAAAATGGCGGGTGCTGGTGTTTTGCGTGCGTTCGACCAATCAGCGTACACTTATGTCACTGGTAGTTCCTATTGTGCTGGGTTAGACCTTTTACACTCTGAAGTAGTCATGATTCGCCTCTCACAACGTAACATGCTCTAAACGCACCTCTTAAACACGCAGAATTATTTAAGTGGATTTTTTTTTTTGTAATCGTGCCTTTGAATGATTACGAAATCGTGGCATCCGTAATCGTAATCGCTATTACAAATTTGATCAATTGTGCAGCCCTCAGTTGCAAACAGGGTCCAATGCTTGCTACGTGCCTAACGCAAGTAAATATAGGCCCTATTGGACCTGACCCAATGTGAGTATCAGAGACTCTCGCAACTCACACATCCCGACAGCTTTTACCTGAGAACAAAATTTACCATCAATACCAGAACTCCATGTGGCGTTCTCTTTACACGTGCAACATTCTGTACACTAAGGGCCAGATTTCCTAAACAGGGCAAATTAGCGCGAGAGTGCAATTGCAAAAAGTGTCGATGAGAGTGGAAAGTTCTGACGACATGCAAATTAAAGAACACAGACGCAGCCGGATCATTTCCATAACGACCAACGCAATCTACCAAGAGCAGCATAAATTAGCAACTGGTTTAAGAGATGCTTTTTTGGGCGGTAAATAATGCCGCAAATACCAGTAAATTGACAAGCGCAAGCCTTAGTAAATCACCTTGCATGATTCATTTAAATACTCTCCTCCCATAAATTTTGCGTCTGAAAGGGAAACTCCTACAAATGCATATGCAGTAAGGTCAGCCACAAAAATAACCCTGTCCACGCCTTTTCAGCGCTAATTTTTTGTCTTTAGTAAATCCTGAGAGTAATTTTTTTTTTATGCCGAAAGAGGGTTTGCGTTTGTGCAAGCTGTTAGTAAATCTGGCCCTACGTCTCCAAAACGCCTCCATCATGTTTTCTGTCTTCACATTTTTGTGACAGGTGCCATTTCCCAGAGGCTGGCTTATCTTGAGTGACACAATGGCCTGCACTGCTTGTCACAAGAATGTAAAGTCTGCATGAAATCAAAATTACTGGTCTTGTGGTGAACACAATTAATCCATGCACTAAGTCCAAGTTAATCCACAGAAGAAAAAAAAAAAAAACCTCGTCTTTGTAATCTTTCGACAAAATCGAAACATTTGCTTCCCCTCTGGAATGGCGTTCCTTTGTCAGTTTGACGGCTTGGGCAAGACAACCTAATATACTTATTAGGGTCCGGACGCGAACAGCTTTCAAAATAAAAATATATACTCAACCGTGGATGAGAGCGGATAGCCAAGTTCTACACGTGCGCAGTACAATTGTTGTGACTCTTCTGTCTTCCTTGCGCATGAGCTGTTGTATGCGCAGTCTCAAAAATTGGTCTGCGGACGTCCACAAACCCTCCTGATGACGAAAATTACGTCACGCTGACGGTCCGCGGACACGGAAGGTCAAAGTATACTTAAACCACTGTCAGTCAGCTGCGAGCTAAAGATTGCATCGAGGTGTGCTAAAATCAAGCCCTGCCACTTATTCAATATTCCAGAAATACATCACAATACTCTAGTAAAAGTCAACTGGTATATGCAGAAAAAAAATTTAATATATAATCAAAAATGCATTTGTGAATACCAATTCAAAAAATGTATCTGCCAGATGCATAAATGTAAAGCTTTGCTCTAACCAAAAGGAGAAACTGCTACAGAACCCGTTTCCAAAGATGATTATGTTAAGCATTATAAGAGCAATATCGCAAAGCAATAAGCAATATCACAACACAACCAAGACTAAAAGCATGGCCACATGACAAAAGCGTGATTCTGTTCTCTCCTACAGAGCCAGACATATGGAGCTTATTTAGATCAGGCCTACAGAGAGAATGGCAGAAGGGTCAAGAGGCAGGGAAAGTGAACAGGAATAGTGTTATTCAGACATGTGCCTGATTCTGGCACTGACCACAGCTACATTTTACAATGCCAGTTGACAGCCAGAGAACACAATTCTGTTTCTGATGACAGTTAACTGATCAAGTGGGCATGGAAAATATGAGCTGTGACCAGAAAAATGTGCCTCTACTGCAACAGATCGGATAAAAAATAATCCTTAAACATCATGTTTTTTTATTTTAAAATATGTTCTCCTATCCCAGTTCAATGTGTAAAGACAACTAAAAGGCATTTGTAGGTTGACATTCCCATTGCTCTTTTCATTTGAGCAGACCAACGTGTCAATTTTTTGTTTGGGGTGGCACTACCTGTAATTAGCTATTTCTCTTTTCTCTTCTTTTTTTTTGAACAATGAAAGATAATGGATGGACGTTTGGAATCCTGTTTGGAAACATTAATTTGGAAGTTCCATTTGTTGTCTTAACATTAAAGGAGGTCCTTGATTATGATTTCACTTTTTTAACTTTAGTTAGTGTGTAATGTTGCTGTTTGAGCATAAACAACATCTGCAAAGTTACGACGCTCAAAGTTCAATGCAAAGGGAGATATTTTTTAAATTTCTTTTAAAGAATTCGCTGTTTAAGGACTACAACAGACAGCTGGCAGGGACTACAATGATCTTCTTACCGGGTTGGTGACATCACTAACCCTAAAATTTACATAAACCCCGCCCTCGAGAACACATAAAGGGGGTTGGGCTGCTTTAGAGAAGAAGAAGAGTTGCTGTAGTAGAGTGTTGTTGCCATGCCGTCATTTTACCCCGCACTGCTTCACAAACGAGGGTCAATTCAACGCTGGATTTGCACAAAAGATTAAAATGACCGCACATGCTAGTCGATGAGTTGAATCAACTCCACAGCAACTACATAAATTTATCCACTAACCATTCAGAAACATCCAGTTTCTTTCTAAAAGTTGTAACTTCTTCCTGAGTCTCTCCATCAGTGTCGACTCCGGTTTGAACAATGTAAGGCTGAACACCGTTACTGACAATCCTCATTTTGGCTGCGTGAGATTCTCCAGCTTTGTTGTTGTTGAGCGACCGAAGCATGAGCTGTTAAAGCTCCGCCCTCTTCTGGAAAGGGGGCCGGGAGCAGCAGCTCATTTGCATTTAAAGGGACACACACAAAAACAATGTTTTTACTCACACCCAAATAGGGGCAAATTTGACAAGCTATAATAAATGATCTGTGTTCTCTTTGCGGTCTCTCTTCATTACCCACCGTTGTACTGGTGAATCCGAGGGCGAGATATGCCATGTCATATTTTCTTGTCTTTTCACCATGTCTACACTGAGCCTGTCTACTGGACGCCACAAAGCACACGTTGCAAAACTGTTTGTCCCTTTTGTCATCAGTTCACTGACAGGGATTTGTCATGTCATGCTGCATCCAGTGTAGACAGCATCACTAATTATAATCTTTTCTATTTGCTTTCGTCACATTGTGCCGCTCGCATCTAGTATAGACGCATTGTTTTGGTAGTAATTGTGACGTTTGAAGTAAATTTACTAGTCTACCTTACGTTTACCAGTCCTTTCACATATGCTTATTGCAGAATTCACATGCTTAGTTCTCAATTCTGATTCTTCAATTGCACCATCTAGTGGTCTGGTATTGCACGACAACATCCGCTACAACTGATAACAGACCCGCTCAAGCAGGTACTGTGAGACATCTTGAGGTAATAAAACGTCAAATTAATATTTGTGTTCAGTTACTTACTTATGTGTCAAGTAGCTGCATAATAAAACAGTTAATTTCACAGTGGGGTCCTTGTATCACCCTGAAGAGGTTTCTTTTGCATAACTATCTGCTTACTACACGCTATCGCTTATAGGGTTAGTTCACCCAAAAATGAAATTTCTGTAATTAATTACCCTCATGTCGTTCCAAACCCGTAAGACCTTTGTTCATCTTCGGAACACAAATTAAGATATTTTTGATGAAATCCGCGAGCTTTCTGACCTCCCTATAGACAGTAATGTCATTACCAATTTCAAGGCCCAGAAAGGTAGTAAAGACATCACTAAATTAGTCCATGTGACTACAGTGCTTCAACATTTTTAGTTATGAAGCAACCAGAATACTTTGTGTGCGCCAAAACAAAACAAAAATAACGACTTTATTCAACAATTTCTTCTCTTCCCTGCCAGTCTCCTATGCTGTTGACCTTGTATAGACAGTGCAGTGCTTCCAGGTTCTATGTCAGGTTACCCTTTAACCTTGCTTCGCCCCCCTTTTTATAACTCCTGGCCCACCAGTTTAGGAACCGCTGCTAGAGAACACGTGTGAGATGATACTCACCTGAGTGGTGATGTCCCAGCCATCCTCAAGACTAACTAGCACAGATGATCCACTGTCCAGCAACTCCACCACAACCAGAGCCAGCTGCAGCAGCTTGTGTAGCTGTTGAACACACACATCCAGAGTACAAAACAACACATTCTAAGTTTAGCAATTCCTGTACATTTATTGTAATGCGCACTGCTGACTAAGAGCTCTCAGAGTGTCTTGGCAAGGATCTTTACAGATAATATTGTTTTAGTGTCTGAGACACAGTGGAACGTAAGGCCAAAGGGGTTTGTAAGTGCATGGCTTTTAGTGTAGTAAGCAACTTTGTTTTGCTTTAATTGTGTCATGCAATTTTCCCATCTTTGTGTTGTATAGGTTCCCAGGGGTGTCTAGTTTTGAGGAAGGAATTACTAACAGGGTCAAAGTCACACAGGCCAACGTGTCTCTGGTTTTCTCACATTGCTGCCGGTGGATTTGCGAGATATAGGCCACTCTGAGTCACAATAAGGTGAAGGTGCAGGGTTGTTTTAATACAGAAAGAATGTGTGTTAAGAGGTCATGCTAACCTGCTGCATCCACTCGCTCTCCTCCAGAGCCTTAAGGAACGAGTCCTCGGTGTCGGAGGGCATGGAACTGGGTGCACATGCCCTCAGAAGCTTCTTGAAGGAGCCCTTCACCTGTCTGGTATCTGCAAACTCGACCGGCACCAGCTCACAGTTCAGCGCTGAGTCCAGTTTTAAGCCCTGCAATGGAAAAGCATTTGATACGAACTTTTAATTTTGTTTTGTTTAATTTCTGGAAAAATCAGAGCGCAGAAACAAACATTTGGATTATGCCTCTGGGTGGAACGTTGTGTAGAAGTTTTGCATATTTCCAGACCAAAAAGCTATTATATTCTATCCAAGACCATAAATTTGAGCAGAGCAACTATTTCACTAATATGGATGAAATTAAATTTCCACTTCATAGGCAACAACAAAAAATCAAAACAGACAGTTTATGTACTAAGGAGGACCAGCCAAATAACTTTGAGTTTACTTAACTGTCAACCACTCCAACCATTAATCTTCATTTTTTACATTGAACGTTAAAGAAACACATTATCAATAAGGTAAAAAGCAGCACAAAATTCCTTCAGGCATCCAAATGTAATATAATTTCAGCCAAAACAGACAAATTGTGTCGATAAATCAAGGCTTTTATAAATGGCTATTAAGAGGTCCTTATCTAGTCTTGAATTTATTATGCACTCGGGAGAACACTGTCCAAGTATTGCAGGGTGATATGACCTGGTACACTTCGACACAGAAATGAAAAAGCATTTTAGAAATGAACACTTCTTTTGGCCTCCTTTCTTGTATAATTACTACAAGGTCAGCATCCAATCCTTCGCTTCGTCTCTCCAAGCACTGATAGTAAGTGTAACACCTTTACCCTGAAGTGAGACTTTTCTCCAAAGATGTAGAGAGCGGCTTGATGCTTGTGGAGTTGGGCCTGAAGGGTCTCAATGCCTGTAGGGGGCGCCAGATCCTTGCTAGCCAACCGCGCGCCCACGTCGACAGCAGCGGGGTGCTGGATGAATCTGCTGCTAGACCGCAGACTAGCCCACACACCTTTCAGAGAGGAGGGATACAACCAATGTGTGTGAACACAGGTTAGGCAGGAGTACAAAGAAACGTTATAAAAACAAATCAGCGTAACTAATAACGAGAATAAGACGGAATCTACTGATGTGCTAAACGGAGCTGAGAGTACTATATTTTTATTGGTAGCTTAAGACCATAATCAAATTGGGCAAAATAAACACGTAAGGGACAGGGGATATGTAGAATGTTAAATGACGGCTGTTTGAATACTGCAGAAATCTAATATCTGTATGTATTTGAATGCCATTAAATATATATATATATATATATATATATATATATATATATATATATATATATATAAAAATTGGCACCCTAATATGCCATTATATTATGATTTTGTAATGTCTCTGAAAGAAGTCTCTAATATGCTGGTTTGTTGCTCAGTTATTACTGGTGATTAATTATTAATAATCATTCTAGATATTATCCATGTCCAACAGTTTTTGCTGCTTAATGTGTTTGAAAGGGATTTTCAGGATTCATTGATGAATAGAAAGTTCATATCAACAGAATTTACTTGAAAAAGAATCTTTTGTAACATAAATGTATTTACTGTCACTTTTAATCAATATATATATATATATATATAATGTCCTGAATCATAAGTCATAACTCATAAGTCATGAACTCTAACTCACTTAGTAAACAGGTCATGTCATCAGCTACTACAACACACTAATGCACTAAGATACCTTACTACAGACCTGCCAGTGTAAACTACTGCAGAAGTGGTCTTTACTTCTGTAGTTCAGTAAACCAGAAAAGCCTATCCTCAATGTGGTATGAATTTCAGACACTATGTCTATATGGATAGAGGTCAAAGAGAGGTTGAGAACATGCATCGTAAGTTAAGCATGGATTAGGTTAGTAAGAATGAGTAAAACAGAGAAACTATACCTTGACTGTGAATTCTTCCCTTAGCTGAAGCTTTTTGGTTTGAGTGAGTGAATAGTTTATCCCTGTACCCGAGTACTGGTAGATTAAGGGTGCAGGAATTGGTGGTGGCACAGAGGAACAGGAAATAAAAACAGAAAACAAATTCACACACATGCAACATTCACCCTCTCTGAAGACAAGCTCCTCAGCTTACTGAGACAGACAGGAGAGAGAAATGCTGTAGGGCTATATAACATGGAATTTAAGATTAGAGGTCGACCAATTTATGAAACTGTCACATACTGTTACAAAAATGACATTATTTATATTTAAACAATTAGTAAAAATGATAATTTATATAAATAATTTATTTTAGGGCTGCCCTCGACTAAAGATTTTTCTAGTAGACTAGTAGTCGTTCATTTAAGCGATTAGTCGACTAATCATATGTTTATATTAATAAACCATATAAATCATAATAATGAGCCTTTAACCACCTATATATAATACATAGCCTATTCTGCGCTCAAGCGCACGCATTAAGCTTGCAGCAGCCCACCGGCAGACATAATGATTATGAATGTGGCATGAAAAAAAAAACTGAAGGAGACTGTCTGAACATTTGAATCGGTTCAGTTAAACGTAGACATTTCAAGTATACACTTAGTTTCGGTTCATTTTTTGTGACGCGCTCCAGTGCACAGAGGCAGAAAGCGCATCCTGTTTATTTTCATTATTTTACAAAAGCACAACGTTTTGTTGTTGTTTTTGCGAGTTTACAGAAATAAAAACAAACATTTACAGTTTCGAATGTTGGATTATTCTTATCTGTATGTCCAAAAATGAGTATTTTAAGTTAAATGCAAGTGATCGCACCGGCGCCTCCATGTCATGCAGTAAGCGCGCTCTCCACAAAAACACTTGCGCCAAATAATAGTGCACATTTATCTAGCTTAATGTTAGAGCATCCTGCTTAGATGTTTCAAGTGATAAGCCATATTCAAGGTTGATGAATGAGGAATGTTTGGATGTCCTGTCGTTAATAATCTGTCCATCACAGATTGCGTGATTTCGCCACTTCCTGGGGAGTTTTTTTTTTTTTCCTGCGACTAACCGACTAATACCATTTTTGGTCAACTAAGCCACTTATCGTCGACTAACGGTTAGTTGACTATTAGGGGGCAGCCCTAATTTATTTATATAAACATTAATTGAGTTCGCCTAATGCTGGGCACACACTACACGACTTTCAAAGCCGTCGGATCGCTGTTCTTCTCATACTACACAACTGTCTGGGGTACTAGGGTTACACGGCATTTCAATAGGAAGAATCGCCGACAACTCTGTCTGGTCTACAAACTAAGTTTTAACAACCAAACACACACGAGAAGCGATACAGGAAATAACGCAAGATCACGCGCAACTGGATTTCTTCCCGTTAAAAATGGCAGTCCGTGCAAAGTTTTCTGTGCGCTGAGCCATGCTTGCTGATGTTCTGTTGCAGGTCTGTGATTCCTGCCCCTGAACTTTCCCTTGACCTGTATCTTGCTCTCTCATTGGCTGTAGGTCATCGCCAATGTAATTCAAAACACACTTCACACTGCAGGTCTCTGAGTCGCAGACAGGTCCACTGGCACTGGAGCTTCTCTCAAATCGCGTCTTTGATAATACACACTATGTGATTGCCACTCACATGAACAAGCACTGATTTGCCTCCAATTTTGGGCATTTGTCAGCGATTTGCACAAAACTGTCTGCAACTAAAAATCGAGGCTAAAATCATGTAGTGTGTACCCAGCTTTACTGACTGACATTTATGGCGAGCAATCGCTGATTGCAGCTCTTATTGGTTAACATAATTATATAATATCTTCTTCTTTTTTGTTTTTTAGATATTACTGGGAATGGGATTTTTGGTTGCACAATAGACTGCACACAGGATTTCATACAATACACATTTAATATATACATTTTAAAAGCGATGTGCCAAATCAATTGGAAATATGCTTTTTTTTGCCGCCATATCAGTTATCTTATTGGCAAAATACAATATTGGTCAACCTCTTTTTAAGGTCACCTGAAGACCGATGTGAAGTATGCAAAGATGGGGCATCAAAGACAATACGATGGCTGAAAGTGTACATGAATGACAGGAACATTATATAAATGAGATAAATATATGAAGAATAGAAGATACAGAAAAATAGAAGATGTATATATGGAAAACTAGATTTTAATGTGAGTGGTGTGTGGCCATGCAAAACTAGCTTTTACAATGCTAAGGTGTTGTGGGTGGTGGTCAGGGCATTGCTATGTGGTTCATAGGGTATTCTGGGTGGTTATTTACTGGCCCAAGTCAAAAGAACCTACCATTATGGTTTCTAAAGTGCATGTTTCCCCATGAAGCCACGAGATTTGAGATATCAATCATGTAGCACTAGCTACATACAAGGTGCGGAATGAATCAGAGCAGTTGATGCTTTCACTACTAATGAAAAAAAATAATGTTACCAAAAATAAGGAAGTGAAAAATCAGTTCCACATTTCTGTGAAGAGCACATGATGGGAAATGTCTTATTGCCTGCACCTGCTGGAATATATTTGGCTGTGGTGAGACAGAGACCCATCTAATTTCAGTGCATAACAGCAAAGAAATGAGACTTCAGCAGCAGCTGCTATCACTAACCCAGATTTTGAGAAATATAACGAGAAACATCATGGCGTCAACATTGAGCTATCGGCTGAGACTTGTATCTTGTACACAGTCTCTGTTAAAATCATGTGCTCTTTTCCAAAACCTCTATGCATCATGACCTGACATAAAATGATTTACACTAAGAATTTAAGTTCAAAACAAGACATAACATGAAAATTCTGTCCTCATTTACCCACTCTCATGTTGTTTCAAAATCTTGTGATTTTCTTTAAGACTTTCATATGGGTTTGGAAAGACATGAGTGTGAATAAATGACAGAATTTTCATTTTTCAATGTCACTTATCATAAAATCCTGTCACATATATATACACTGCCTGGCCGCGGTATGGATTTTAATAGGCAAATACTACATAGTCTATGGGTGGATCATTATTACACAGTGATGATTGTTTCTAGCATGTTTTATGTTTGGCAACGGTTCTTTTAACCCTAAAAGATGGTGTGTGTAGCTTTTCATTTCTTAAACAACCACGTCGGAAGACGGAACATAATGGCCGTATTCCAGGATGACAAAGCCAAGATTCATCAGGCTCAAATTGTGAAAGAATGTTTGGGAGGGAGCATGAAGAATCATTTTCACACATGAATTGTCACCTCTGAGTCCAGACCTTAAATTCATCATCTTTGGGATGTGCTGAAGGAGACTTTACAGAGTGCTCACCTCTTGCATTGTCAATACAAGATCTTGACCAAAAATTCTTGATGGAAACAAATGTTGTGATGTTATTTCCATCAAGAGGTGCATCGATTTTCAGTCAAGATCTTGTATTGACAATGCAAGAGGTGAGCACTCTGTAAAGTCTCCTCCAGCACATCCCAAACACTTTCAATGAATTCAAGGTCTGGACTCACGAGGTGCCAATTCATGTGTAAAAATGATTCTTCATGCTCTCTGAACCCTTCTTTCACAATTTGAGCCTGATGAATCTTGACATCGTCATTCTGGAATATGGCCATGACACGTCTCCCTTTATGGTTGTTTAAGAAATGAAAAGCTATACACCCCATCTTTCAGGCTTAAAGGCACAATATGTACATTTTTGCCGCTAGAGGTCGCTTATTCAAAACAAAGGCGTAGCTTGATGACGCCTTGATTTTGTGGAATCATGGGAGGTGCTGTCTTCATGTCTACAGCCGGTGGAAAAGAACCGGGATGGGACTCGGGCAGAAATCATGTTAATGGATGTGATTATTAATGTTACTGTAGTATGAAGCAGAGTAGGACCGAGTGCTGTGCGAGCAGAAACGAGGCCGCTGGAGAGATTGCTAATGAGAGACGAGCGCGACACACATCTCTAGAGCAACGGAACTTTTATTACGCCGCAGTCGCCGCTTCCGCTTCCTCCGGTCAAGCGTATGTGGGGTAAAGCAGCGCTGTTTATCATATTAGATACATTTGTGTGTTGAAAGTTGTTACAATGCTACTCTGTGTTCGCTCTGCGGCTGCTATGAGACACTTAAAGCACACTGCAGTAAGCTAGATCAATATTAGGCATGGTAAAACATGGTACTCACTGTAAATCAAGAAAATGAGATTTAAACAATAAGATTTATTGTGTTGAGCTATATAACAATGTTTAGTTTTACTATTGATGAATGTATCCATCCAAACAGCTGCTCACCTGTCTAATAAAACACGTAATATATTAAAGCGTCTTTGGTGTTTCCATGGTCTCTATAAAATAAAACCGGAAACCGAGGGTAACGCAGGTATGATGTCATTGACAGGCGACGCATGGACACGGTCCACGTCCTGGTTAAAATTGCTTATTTTTCTGGATTTAAACATTCTTGAAAAATTTGGGATAATGTAATACACAAGTCAACAAAGTATATAACATTGTTCTTGTGGTTTCTGCATATTTTAATCCAAAATCTTACATATTGTGCCTTTTGCCAAACATATAACATGCTTGAAACAACATGTGGCTACAAAACTCCACATGTCCTCTTGATCTGATGTGTTTGGTAACGGGGAGAAGATTGTGTCACTAACCACCACTCAAAATGGGACCTATGTAATACCCTTCCCAAGATGTACAACAGAACACACAAGACATGATCACAGCAAAGACCTTCCACCTTCATGCTTGTAATATCATATTCAGATGCTGTGCAGATATTGACCTCACTGGGGAGGTGAATACTTCTGCACCACTTCAAGATCTAAACAATCATTCACAATGGGCGTTCTGCATGTGGCTAAGTGTCTGCATGGCTCGCTTCTTGGATTTTATGAAACACTCTGTGTACTTTGGAGGATTGTGGCAACAAATATCTGCAAGTTCAGCAGAACCATCACCGCAAAAAATTAAAGAGCGTGCCAAAGTCAAAGCAGCATGATCGTGAGTATATGTGTGGGAAGAGTTGTGGTCTGTGACAGAACACAGATAATGAGATATCAAGACAGAAGACAGTCAACTAAAGATATCAGATGAAGGATGGGGAATTTGTTTCACGCTAAATATCTCCTTGGAGTCAACGGAAATGAAGAATAGCGGCTCACTCACCTCCTCTGGTGAAGCTATTGGTGAAGGAAATGTCCAAATGGACAGGGGCCATCTTTGGTATTCTTGATGCCCTTCTATCGCTTGCTAAACAGATAAGATAGACAATCACACACCATGCATCACAAACAAACATGAGCAAACAAGACATCACAGCCCTTTCCAAACTCTAGTAAGCTGCCAACTACCATCATAGATAACATCCTAAAATTCATAAATGGATCCAAACATTGGTCTGAAATGCTCTTCATGGGTCTGTTAAGTCATTTATCACTCCTTAATTCGCAAATTAAATCTAACAAGCATAGCAATACATAAAACATACGAATGTTGGGTAAAGCAACAGTGCAACGTGTTCTGGGATTGCCTTATCCATTAAGGACAAATGCGACACCAGTATACGTTTGACTGACTTGCTGTTGGAAAAGCCTTTATGTTTTGAGCAAGGCAATAATGCCTAAATACTTTTTAGGTAGTCAGCTCACTAGGTTTTGGAAAAGAACACATCCCAGTGGGCACTGGATGTCACTGTAATGTCAAAAAGACGTTGATGTAAAATTTTGGTTGAAAATGAAAATAGGGTTGACAATCAAAATCCAACGTTGGCTTGATGTCAGCCTCCAACATTGGAGAGATGTTGAACTTAAAACCAACAAAATATCAAAGTGCAATGATGTTATAATTGACTAAATATTGGTTTTTGACCGATATGATGTTGGTTTTGCTTAACTCTATGACTTAAAACCAATGGCAATGGAATATCAGTGTCGAATGATGTTATAATTTCACATTGTGTGTATGTTAACATTATGACATTTGGCTAAATGTTGGCGATTCACGTCAATATGATGTTGGAATGGGACGTTTGGATTTAAAAACAAGGACGTAAGACAAAATATCAATGTCAGCTGACATTAGTATTCCATGACAAACTGACGTTGAGATTAGACATTGTCTTGACATTGAATTTTGGTCACCCAACATCAGACTCAGAACCTATATTCAACCAAGTAGCAACGTCTTATAACGTCGATGGCCTGCTGGGATTAGACATTAATGCTTGTAGTTAGTAAACATCTCAACTCAACTCTGAAACACACTTCTGTAGGCCATGACAGACATGGATTAGTACGGATCAGTCTAGCTTATGGATGCTGAGATGGCTTGCATGCTTTTATTAAGTGATTGGGCAAGTATTGTTCCAGGGTCATATTACACACTCAGCGTTTTGAGGACCACTGCTCAGTCAGATTCAGGTCCGGTCTTGTTGCAACCAATTCCACTACACTTCTGAATCTCATTCTGAGTATCATGACTGAAGGTCTGTTTTGAATTGAGAGGACTTAGAACTGCCATGCAGCACTATCATCAGAACTAAGATGAGCCATTTACTGGTGAGAGGAGGCTGCCTTTTACCCAGCAGGTGGGGATAAATGGAACATTATGGTGGCGACAGAGCATAGCTGACGGGGCAGGATCTGTGTGGTCTAAGCCATCTGCTATACGGCTGTGGAGAGCAGTGAGTGCAAGGAGAGAGATGGATGGGAGGTGACCTCGTCATGTCCGGCTCTCCTTACATAACCACACAATTGTGCTCCAGTTCCTTTGGAGATCAGCCCAAAACATAAATAACATTTTGTGCAACCAAGAGGAAACTAGGAGGAGATAAGAGACTTGAAGAACACAAAAAGTGGCAAAACAAGTAAAAACAAGAAAGTGAAGAATCAGTGGAGGATGCACCTGATATCTTTGCAGTACCTGGGGACAAGCCGACAAGGGAACGGTTGGTGAGGGTGTTGCTGCCGTTGGGTTTGAAGTAGATGGGGATGGAGCTGAGGATGGCCTGCAGGTATTTCTCCTGTTCCAGACTGCTGGAGGTCTCTGAGGATGTCGGAGCTGGTAACATCAAGATAACATCTTTAGACATTGTTTTTGCCTTGACAACTTCTTATTAGTCTAACATAACCAGACCTTTGAATAAATCAGTGGTTCTCAAATTTCCAAGAGGACCACAAGATAACTTAAAACTATTTCATTTCATTTAAGAACAAAAACAAACCAAAAATCAATATGTAAACAGAAATCATATTTTCTTTTTCAACAATCCCAGTTACTGTTAATAAAAAGTTTGAAAACAAGCAGCATTGTCTTAATTACAGCAGAAATATCTTATGGGACCAATATGGGAGTCCTTTGAATTTTGCTGTGGACAATGGGGGCCTGTGGTCAAAAAGGCTGAGAACCACTGTGCTAAATAGCTAAAGGTCTGGTCCACATTGCAGCTTATTCTAGCCAAGAACCACCTACGACAGGAAGACTCTGAATCAGACATTAGAAAAAATGACCCACCACAGTTTGTTTTCTTTATGTTCTGTTTGGGGGTGAGTTTTCTGAAAATAATAGACAGCCATAAATAATATTTAACTAATTCTGTGAAAAACCTGTCTACCTTTGTCAAATCCAATGATTATTTCATCCTCGAAAGTGCTTGTTGTATCAATTTGGTACCTTGTAAACAAAAACCCATGTTCTCATAGTTGCATAAAGTCATCAAATCAAGATTAGTGCATGCCAGAGCAAGGAATCACTTTCCAGTGTTGTGTGCAACACGCATTAGACAGTCTTTGAACAGGCTGTGGGCATGTTGTCTAGGGCTGAGAATAACCTTTTAATCAACGTCATAATCTAGTTTTAGTCAGAGCAAATATTTACACTCCTAGTTATGTTTCAACTTCCAGAAGACTGCTTGGTGAACTCTGCATATTTTACTGCATAAACATACCTGCTGGGGAAGGGTTCTGAGACTTGAAAAGCCCAACCACACTCTTGCTATGAAAACCTCCCGAGCGAAGTAAAACCGTTTTGGTGCGAGGGTGTTTCCAACACACAACTGGGAGACGGTTGTGCCGGTAGCAGCGGGACACCTTATGAAGACTGCTGTCCTGCACGGTGTGAGGCACCACCAGGAGACCAGGGTAACTGCAAACCACACCATTTACAAAAGAGCTCATAATTCAGCAGTCATAGCTAAGAAACTGCTTCTTCTTCTAAAAAAAAAAAAAATGGTATATCAATTTCTGTCATTGTTTTTCATAGTGCACTCTGTTCCAAAACCTAGTGAGCGACCCACCTAGACTTACACAGCAGCAGTCACAATCAAGTCAAAGTATCAACAGATCTTTTCTTCTGTATTGTGATGTACATCTGAGTTAAATGGATTATTGTGGCCGTTACATTTAAAAGTGGAAATGGATGAATGCTTGTGTGCAGGAGCGGGTTTAAACGCAATAAATGATCAGAAAAGTCCTGCATACGTCACCAGAGAGAAGTCTGTCATTTAACCAGAAGATCAAGTTGACATTTTGATTAAACATTATGAGGTTAAATAATAATAATAAATGTACCATATGAAATATATGGTTTATAAAGCTTTTTAACAGTTATCGAGGTTGAGCCAAAACCCTAGGACTAAGTTGGTCACCAAAGTTGGTTTTTGAAATAATCTACGATATTTAACAAACGATTCAATGGACAGTGGCAGTCCTAGAGGCAAAGTTGCTCAGAATGAGGAGTTCTACCACGTGGTATGAATGTTGTGTGCGTGTGCGAAAAATCATGTAATATACAATCCTTTGCGCACGTGAAAAACGCAAACGCGCCCCTCGGTGGACGATTTCTTTCTAAATTCTCACAGGCCTCTAAGGGCTGAGAGTCAAAAAGGCCCAGCAAGTTTCGTTCCGATTGGCCTACGTCAACCTTGTCTGATAGCTGCTCAAACTTCATTGGCTGATGGCGGACAGAGATACGCCAATATCCTCATAGGCAATCATGGCACCTTGGACAAAGACACTGCATGCAAATTTTCAAGTCAATTGGACTAACAGTTAAGCAGTTATAGCCATTTATAAGTTTTTTTCCTGTTATAGCGCCACCAAGTGGCCAGTCACCTCGTTTTTTTTCACGTGACCAAAGATTGAGCCCATACACACGTGTTCCAAGTTTGGTGAAAATATCTCTTTACATTCACGAGTTATAGCCATTTTAGTAAAAGTGGCTCCGTTTTAGCAGCCCTTTGAGATCGTGAATTGAAATTTAAACTTTTTTTTTATAATTATTGGCAATCAGAAAATCTTGCTGCACTAGTTTGGTTCCGATCAGGCCAAAAACCTAGGACTAGTTCGCAAAAGTATGTTTTTCAAAAAATTCTAAATACCCGAAAATTTCGCCAAAAGCGGCGATCAAATCCAAGATGTTTTTTTTTTTTCGTCTTGAGCCAAGGATTCCAATGATATAAGAGTCTACTTGAGTCTACGCCTAATGGTTTAGGATTTATGAGCCATTTCTTACTTCGTACTCACCGCTGTAGCGCCCCCGTCAGGCCGATCAGGGTGAGCCTTGGTGACGTTGTAGACGGTGTGAGTACTACCAGCCCTCAATGTTTCAAATCTCTTATGGTTTGGTCTGCCTGATCACTTTTAGGGGAGAATGCTGATCTTTGGAAATTTTAACAATTAAAATAGGGTTTCAGCGCTACATGCTCGAACCCCTAATTAATCGTGTGGCTAGCTAATATCAGACTATTAAAATGTGTGACTCAGACTGTGAATGTCACTTGAGTCTTCTGCAGAGTTGTTGTCTATGTAGGCAGTAGACAGCATGGCTGGTCACTAGGTTTTCGAACAAAGTCTAGGTGTTGGGTTGCTTCTTGCCTGCGACATAATGAGTAGAGCCTGTTGACTGCCGTAACACGGAACTGCTCTCCGCTTTTAGACCGTGTGGAATTAGCACTAATGGTACCCAGGCCCAGCCTCTGGTAGTCACGGAAACAGGCTCGCTCCACTAACTGCTCCATAGTGGACTTCTCTGAGGCCTTCAGTGTGCTGCTGGAGGGGGGCTCCCCATCATCTGAGACTGAAACATCAACATCAAAGTTCCATTTGTTAACATTAGTTAAGTACACTAGTTAACATGAACTAACAATACTTATAAAGCATTTGTTAATCTTAGTTAATGTTCATTTAAAGGGGTCATGAACTGAGAAATAATTTTTTTCTTGAGCTTTTGACATGTAAGAGGTCACCATACTATAAGAATATCCTGTAAGTTTCAGAACTGAAAGCTTACTTGTTAGTCTAAAAACAGCTTTTATTGTAACCAAGAGTCATTGATGACTATTTACAGCGTTTTTGAAGCGTTGATCATTGAAGCCAATTACAGACATATCTGATGAGCGCGTCAACAACGGCCAATCAGAGGTGTTTACGAATCCGCTCAACAGCGCTCAAAGCGTCACATTTTTAAAATTTCAGTACCAATTTGGTACTGAAGTCGGTACTTTTGACAACTCTAATGTACAGTCAGATGTTCTTTGTCTATGTGTCAGTAAATCAAACCAGTGACTAAACGCTCAACTTCACGTTGTTTCTCTTAGTAGGATGAAAATAATCTGTTATTTAAACTGTGATATCATAAACTGTGTAAATTATATATAGAAAGCGATTAAAGAACGCTCCCTTTACAATCACTGGAGCTGTCAATCAAACAGCGCGAGTTTATCAGTGACAAAACTCGTGCCAAAACTACCGTAATATTCAACAAATCTCTTAGTTATATCGTGTTTGCACTGTTAGTTATGATGAAAGCATTTGTTAGTGTGCAGAAATTGAGTTGTAATGATGAGATCGCTACTTTCATGAGCTCAACAACATGTCTGTGATCGGCTACAATGTTCATCACTGCAACCTTTCATGCCACGATCTAAATATAATGCCACAGATCTAAATGTAATGCTATAATCAACACTTTTCACGATTAGTTAACCTTGAGAGCTGTAATAGTAAAAATGTGCTAAAAGTTTTCAAGAGAGTTCCACATGTGATACTTAGCTATTTTATATGCAAAGATGTTAGCCAATCACAGCAGTGGGTGTTTACACTGAAGTCTCACAGCAGACACGCTTCAAATCAGTTCAAATCAGAGGGCTAAAATCAGGGTAGGAAAAATGCCTTTTATTTCTAAATTATGACAATTTTTGATGTAAAAATCATACTAACATTATAAGTGAACCCCAGGAAACATCATAAAACAATAAAACAACACAGTTCACGACCCCTTTAAACATTTACTAATGCATTTTTAAAATCAAAAGTTGCATTCTGTTAATATTATTTAATGAACCCGAGCTGACATGAAATAACAATGATCAGTTTTATTTTATTATCTAACATTAACAAAGGTTACTCAATACTGTAAAACAAATGTATTACTCACTGTTAGTTAATGTTAGTTATCGTATTAACAAAAATTAACTAATGGGACCTTATTTTTTCTTTGTTAACTATACTCACTGGAGATGTCATCATCCTCGTGCCACGTCATGCGACTGCCTTTCTCGTTTTTCTTCAGAGTGGACTGGCGGCCCATTGTGATCTTACCGGCCCTTTTAGCCCCTTTCACAATGGTCTTAGATAGTGTGCTACAAGAAACAGATTTTCATTTAAAGGAACAGTACAACCACAAATTTTGTCATCATTTACTAACCCTCAAGTTGTTCCAAATCTTTCTTCCATGGAACATAAAAGGAGAAATTACAACATCTTTCTCGTTTAAATACAGTATAATGAAAGTGAATGAGCACTGGGGTCACAAAATGATCATTAAAGTAGTACATACTGTATGACATGTGCTATATTCTTAAGCCATTTATGACCTTACACCAATAAAGGAAAATGGTTTAACACGCTTAAATGACCACGCAAGCTGTCGGCTTATTAAGCATGTAAACACACTCACTGTATGCCTTCTGAAAACTTGGAATATAGTTCAGTGCATGGTCTACCTTTATGGTGCACACTTTTTAATGCTTGACAACCCCAGTCCTCTTTTAATTTAATTTCTACTGGAGAAAGAAAATCATATGGTCTTGGAATGACATGAGGGTGAAGAATCAGGATTTTTGGGTGAAGTATTACTTTAATGTTGTTCTTATGATTAGGATATCAAGTGTCTTGTTGCAGCCTAAACATTAGCAGTAACAAGAACTCAACTCTGAATGTTAAATTTACATTATGTCCTCTTTATAAAACATATGTTGCACTGACCGGAAGCCCGTGTTCCTCTCTTTCTGTTTGGGTAATATGAGCTGCGGTGCTGTCTGTCCTGCTGCAAAAGCAAAGGTGCTAAAGATGGATGTTGGGTAGCGGATCCGTTGCAGGTGTTTTCTGAAGATCTCTACCATCTCTGAGCTCACCTCCTCGTCAAACGCCACCTTAATTAGCTGAAACAAAGCAGGATATATGATCAGAAATTGCCACGGTCCAACTACCATACTAGCCAGATTTAAGAGTATATACAATGGACCCTTTTCACAGGCTGTGAGGACGCGCCTGCAGTTATTAGGGGTTCAAGAGTGTAGCGCTGAAACCCTATTGTAATTGTTAAAATTTCCAAGGATCGGCATTCTCCCCTAAAAGTGATTGGGAAGACCAAACCGTAAGTCGTAGAGACTTGAAACTTTGAATGCTGGTAGTACTCTCACTGTCTACAACATCACCAAGACTTGCCTCGATCGGCCTGACGGGGGCGATACAGTGGTAAAAAGTATAAAATTACTCATAACTCCTAAAACGCTAGGTTCAAGTGTCTTTTATCGTTGGAATCCTTGGCTCAAAACGGACAAAATGCAGGTCTTGCAAAATTCGGGTATTTTGGGCATTGTGGATTTTTCGAAAAAACTACTTTTGCAAACTAGTCCTAGATTTTGGGCCGATCAGAACCAAGCCAGTGCAGTAAGATTCTCTGGAGCCTATCATACACCCAGCGCAATGCGACGCCAGGCGCGACGCAAGTGTTTTTTGCTAGTTTCAGCCCGACGCAGTTATCATTTTCATGTCCAGCACCACGTTGTTTAAATAGCAAATGCATTTGCGCCCATTTGTGCGCCCATGGGCGTGCTGGTCTGAAAACGAGGTGTGTTCAGGTGCATTGTTGGCGTGTTGCTATTTTGAGGCAAGTGAAATAGACTGCGCCATTGACCAACTGAAACCTGGTCTAACGTCAATGCCGCAATATTTTTGTTATTTAAAAAGCACATTAGTAAAATGCGCCTATATGTGGGTGCACAACGCGCGTACACTCTGCTTATTACACACACACACACACACACACACACACACACACACGCGCGCGCAGGGACGCGCAGCAGCACACAAACATGGCAAATATTAAAAATAAAAGGATAAAAGGATTACAATGTAAAAGATAAACTGAACACTTCTCTAGTGATGAAACGCTTCTATAGCGAGGAATAAAAATGCTTTGGTGGAATCCGGCTTTTCCCGTAGATGGTCTGCTTGCACGCTTTAACCTCGCGCACGAGCAGACCATCTACGGGAAAGGCCGGATTCCACCAAAGCATTTTTATTCCTCGCTATAGAAGCGTTTCATCGCTAGAGAAGTGTTCAGTTTTTCCACTTGCAAATTCCACCATGTAAATATCGAATCTGCCATGGCGCGAGCGCAACTGGCTATTTAAGGGAATGGGAGATGAGACTCTGATTGGTTTATCGCACGTTATGCCCAAAACACACCATGACTCATTAAGAGACTAGGGACAACCCTTTTAGACCATGCGCCAGGCGAAAACATTAGAAGTGGGCGGAGTGGAATGAGGTATTTTCACCAAACTTGGAACACGTGTGTATGGGCTCAATCTTTGGTCATGTGAAAAAAATTGCAGCGATTGGCCACTTGGTGGTGTTATAACAGGAAAAAAACTTAAAAATGGCTATAACAACTTAACTGTTATTCTGACCGACTTGAAAATTGGCATGCAGTGTCTTTGTCCAAGGTGCTATGATTGTCTATGAGGACATTGGGGTATCTCAAAAAACATGGCTGCCTTCAGCCAATGAAATTTGAGCACCTATTAGACAAGGTTAACGGAGGCCAATCTGAATGAAACTCATTGGGCCTATTTGACTCATGGCCCTAGAGGCCTGCGGCCACCAGGGGCACTTTCGCATTTTTCACGTGGGCAAAAGATTGTATATCACACGATTTTTTGCACCATTCATACCACATGGTAGAACTCCTCATTCTAAGCAACTTTGCCTCTAGGACTGCCACTGTACATCGAATTGTTCGCTAAATATTGGAGATTATTTCAAAAACCAACTTTGGCGAACTAGTCCTAGGTTTTTGGCTCAACCTCGATAACTGTTAAAAAGCTTTATAAACCATATTTCCTTTGGTAAATTGCCTGTATTGGCTGTAATTGGTCTTTTCCATCTATGATTGAGATGGTTACAGGCTTGCTGATTAAAACATTTTTTTGCATGTGCTTAAAGGCCTTAAAGTGCTTGAATCCTGATAACAGCTGCTCGCAGTTATATTTAACATTGTATATCTAGCAACATTTTTTATATTTTCATTTTTTTTAATTATGTACATTTATAACACTATACTTTGTGTTTTCTTACCTTGATAAAGGTTAAATTACAGAAACTAGCTTCTTCTGCTTTTAATACAACAGCTGAGGGAGTGATGGCAAATTTGACATCTTTCTCTCTTCTGACTAAAATAATCAATCTCTCTATTTTTTTTTATTTTTTTCTCTTTTGGAAAGTCATAAAAACACTATTGTGGAATTTTGTATTGCTAATGGGGCAAATAGGAACGCAAAAAGTATATTTGTTGTAGTTTCCGTTCACCAATATAGAAGTTTACTCAACCATGATGACTTCTGCTTCTGAGAAACCCAGAAATGTGAAAAGCATCGATAGTTTAGGACAGAGCCGCCACACCTTCATGAAGCAAGAAAATCTGCAAATGATCATTTGAATTTTTGGGGGGCAAGAGAAATGCCTTGCAGAACTGCTCTGAGCTGGATAGCAGTATGGAACAAGATCTTTTCCCACTTTTCTGGGTAGAACATTCCAAAAAGAGGTTTGGCCACGTGAACGCTTGTCTGCGTGACCCCATATCCCCTCTCCACTCTTCTATCTCCGTTCCTCAGGGGTCTGACCTGATCCCTCGTTTGGACCGCAGGTCTTAATGAGGGCCTGAAAATGTACCCCAGACACAGACTGCTGGCAGCCACACATGGGCAGACCAGCACAAATGACCATACCTCCCATACATGGCCTGATTTTATAGCTTAAGTTAGTAAAACGATAGGAATGAGCCATAAAATCTTTATGGCCCTATAGTCCATGCATAGTGAAGAACACAACATGTGCTTGCTCTGTCCTCATCCATGAAGAGACTTCGTGATAATGAGCCAAGCAGAGAGCGGTCTGAAACGTGCACATTCCTCTTCAGCAAACATCCCTCCTGAAAGAGCAATGTGCTTTACAACAGATTGCATCTTGCTCATGACTTTTTGATAAAACCTGGGGTTGTGAGGCATTACAGAGAGGTCGTATGTTCAAACCAATATATAGGCAAGAAGAGAAAGCTGACCACTTAAAATAATACACATAATATTTCATTATGCCTGCTATAGTCCCATGTTAGGGGTTAAGTGGAATTGTTGGGGAATGTGTAAACTTATGAACAAAAACAGTATTTGCTAATACACAATCCCATTTCCAAGTCTTAACTCTGCTGCACATTCACATTTTCATAAAACTACCAGGAAAATGTGCATTTCTTAATAACAGGGAGACACATACAGGACTTTTCTAAATACTGTCACATTTCGATTAATGATAGACACAGCTTACCCACTGACACATCTTACCCCACTCTCCCCTACATAATATAATGTGTGTTCAGCCTTTCACTAGCTGCCCTTTTAGTGTGTCAGTACCTGGAAGGAGGCGGATCTCAGCTGAAGCCCCTCCTGCATGTTTTGCTGTAGCTGGTTCTGGATGGAAATCTTTTTCTCCTTAGTTAGAGTGGATATCGGAAAACTTCGGATCACGGCCTGTTCGCCAACTGCGCACACACAGACAGAGACATAAACACATGAATACAGCAAGAGCTCTCAGAGGTAAAACTCTCTAAATATAGAACAGTAAACTCTTCAACCTCTTTCAAACAAAGTTCTTTCATGCTTTGTTGTTCCAAACCCATATGAGTTTGACTTGGTTTGACGTCAAACCTGGTGTGATGCAACTTGTGGCGGCAATTTTGAGTGTGCGTAAACACGTATGACATTTAAGAGCTACAGTGGAGGGTTTGATTTTCAACAACAACAACAACAAAAAAAGTCACACAAGGTCATCAAATGTCTTCAGACGACTTGAAATATAGTGCACAATTCACACTGGAGGGTCACACAGGAGGGTCATAAGTGTTGTTACCTAGTGGGTCGTGAGGAGTGCCTTTGAAAACGATACGGTAAGTGGTGAGGAAGAGTGCTCCCTCTGCTGGCAGGATGTGCGGTCCTCCCAGAAGGCCCCCTGTGGCTTCCTCTCGACCATCAGGGTCCAAGACCACCCGTAGCCCCTCGGACACCAGCTCCTCTCCAGGCAGCAGGGCAGGCCGCAGGATCTTGTGCTGGAGAAAATTACTGTCGTTAATGTAAGACTAGGAGCACATGCTTTGGCAGGGCCTAAAATTAACAGTGACCAAGCGCCAAATGTGAGTGTTTGCGAGTATATGAAACTGTGTCAGTCGCCAGATAGCCAGTAACATTTGTATGAATTGTTGTGAGAACATAAACCACGCTCTGTACAGCTGACGGTCAGTGCTGCATCATCACGAAAGTTTAAGCCTTTCCACTGTAAGTATTCAAGCGCTAGAACACGCGAAAGGGAATTCGTTACTATGTGGGAAATTCAACATCCGAATCGAGTGCCCTGAAAGCCACGTCTCTACCAGCGCGCAAATACTAAGTTGAGCTCTCTTTCATGCCTTCCTGCGCTTGAACCGGACAAATTCACACAAAATTAAGTAAAAAAAATGCTTGTCTCGGTGAGTATCCTAGTAAACATAGTCATGTCTTCAGTTAAGAAAGAATACGCATGATCCGTGCGTGTATTCGGTCTTAAAGTGACAGCATCCTAATAATCCTGCTGCTGTCTGTTTTTTTTTTAAAGGATTAGTTCCCTTCAGAATTAAAATTTACTCACCCCATGTCATCCAGGATGTTTATGTCTGTCTTTCTTCAGTCGAAAAGAAATTAAGGTTTTTGAGGAAAACATTCCAGGATTTTTCTCCATGTAGTGGACTTCAATGGGGTTCAATGGGTTGAAGGTCCAAACTGCAGTTTCAGTGCAGCTTCAAAGAGCTCTACACGATCCCATACGATCAAAATCACCTGACATCGTTGTTTTACCTTTTTGTAAAGGCCGTTTGACTTAGTCTTTGCACGTTTGCTTTGTAAACACTTGATCGGTACTTTCGCTTACGTCACTATGCAGTGTTATTTATGCACTGTTATTTATTTGATTAGCCTACTTTATTACATTTTTGTACTTGAAAACTACTGTTAGACCTGCCTGAAAAGCACTGTTTATTTAATTTTTTATCTTTGTTGCATTGCATTTGTTTGTGCTATTGCTTGTAATTTGATTATTTGTTCTTATTTTATTACTGACTGTTTACTTGTCTTTAAAAAAAATGTAGGCTATTAAAGATATATTAATTAAGCTAGTAGTTTTAGCTGTGGTATCGAAATTGGAATAGAGAATTGTGAATTTTCACTGTCATAACTGCCTGTTTTTGTTTCATGGCTGGTAAAAAATAGTTTTGGCTGGTAAAGTCACCGGCATTGCCAGGCAAAAAGTTCGTTTTAGGCCGTGCTTTGGTACAGAGACGATTATATTCAGAAACTTGCTTTTATATAAGACTATAACTGTTATTCAATTTGCACCAGCAAAAAAGGCAAGTGCTTGTGGTCTGCTTTTTGACAGACAATAAATGATTCTCTTGATGATGGAGTAAGCATCAATTATTAGGTTTAGTTCCAGGCACTCAAGCCATGTGTTTACCACCAGAGACACAAGCCATCAATTTTACACTGTCCAGACATCGTGTTCTGTCCAGGCCCTGTCCTGGTGTCATTATCTAGCTCATTAGTTGGATTCAGAAGGGTGACAAGAACTGAAACAGAGCCGACTTTCAAGAAAAAAAAAAAAAATTGGGAATTACAGCAAGCATTTGTTATGTGGAAAACTGCAGTATTAGAAGAACAGTCCACCTCACGCTGGGGGTGCCAGTTGGGTTCTCCATCAGTTTCTTGCACACTAATAAACAATGTACCGTGGTTTCTTTTTCTCTCGAAAAACAAACTTCATCCTCTGTACAGACAGCAGGACTTTATCCAGCCCAGAATTCCCTTGTCAACCAAAGCATCTCAGAAGCCCAGCACACAAAACAGTGTACACCTGATATTATCATGAGTCTCAATTGTTTCTCCAGTGACCATTTATAATCAGCTTTTGACTCCATGACACATCGCTTTCAGTTTGTTATTGAAGCCAGACAGTATTCTGCAGAGAAAGGTAGTGAGTCAGATGTTAATTCAGTAACTGCTCTGGTGAATTCAGGGAGTTCATCAAGTTGTGGATAAATGAGTGCTAAGATGGTAGGATGAAATGGTATGGATACATCACCAGTGCTGGATAGTGACAAAGTATTTTTACTTTGTTACTGTACTTAAGTACATTTTTCAAGTATCTGGACTTTATTAGCGTATTTTTATTTTGGGAAACTATTACTTCACTACATTACAAAGCATAATATCATACTTTTTACTACACTACATAATACAGGATAAAAAAATATATAATTTGTTATATTGAACTGAAGAAATCGACACCCACCCTGAGTCACAACAGCGATGTCCAATTGGTGAACGAGTTGATTCTTTCTAATGAACCTGATGAATTGGTTCACAAATCACACTGAACGATTCATTCATGACTCATCTGATTGCAGCTGTTCTTGATTCAACAACTTACTGATTCAATGATTCGGTCAAAATGAGCCAAGAACCGGTGATTGATAGCGGCTTCAACGAGGAGGTTATATGGCAGGGAGTCAAAATTTGGCACAACACCGGGACACCATCAGAGCTTGAACACGCACACGACTGATGCACGAAAAAGTAAGTTACTAATGCTGAAATTTAGTATTGATTATTGTAAATGAAAATAATACTTTTTACTAGCCTTAATCATACTTTTTACTGAAGTCTCTACATTGTATTGTATTTGTAGCCACATATTTAGCTAGGCCTACACAAATTTATTTTTTGCTAATTTTTAAAGATCCCCTGTTTTGAAAATTAAGTTTTTAATGTTGTTTATATGTCTATGTGGTGTTTTTAATATGCTTTAAGACAAATCATGTGCAAATTCATATGTCAACACCATTGCTGAGTATTTTCTCCTTAAAACTGTAGTGAAAAAAAGACAGTCTCAAACCTGTGGTTTGAAATCGCTGGTGTTTCTGACGTCACAAACTACCTTGTAACCAATCACGTCAACATGCCGCGGGCTTTAGCATATCATTAACAGCGAACTAGCAGGGGAGTCTCAAAAGAAGGTTATCCCAGTATATTTTTCTGTTGATATGTAAAATCGTGTAGATTTAGCAATATAGCGGGTGTATGATGTATATTATGATGTTACGATGAACTATATGCCTTGTTAAAGTGTTGTTAAAGCGTTTGTAAGGATACTGATTGTTAGAAGGCATCTGTCTCTGACTCTGAGATGGCGAACGGGAACATGGTTTGTGTAACATTAGCAACACATTATTAGCTGTTTGATAACAGTCAATCAAAAGGCTAATCATATTAATTACTGTTATGTGTCCGATGTTTTGAAGAGTGATACTACTGTGCTGTGTTTACCTCAGTAAGTTGACCGAGTGGATCTCTGAGATAGTGTGAGCGAGTGGAGGCGGGGCTATTTTGCATATTCATTGATCCGTGTATATTAAATGAAGCAAGGTTGTGTAGTTACATTCAAGATATTTTAAGGCATGAAGATTTTTTTTTTTTCACAGGAAAAAAAAAAGTTTAAATGTGTCATTTTGGTGATTCAAAGATGAGTTTTAAGGGATAAAATTGTTATCTTTAAAATACTATTTCACCTGTTTGCACACTAGAATTATCAGTAACTTAAACTGATATTTTAACACATTAAATAATAAAATAAGTTTGGTAATAAAATAAAACGTTTCCTTATTTGGAGATCAATACATATTAAATGTCTGCACTAATCTTTTTTATTGGTGCTGACTAATAACTAATAAAAAACAAACATGGTTCATCAATCAGTACTTTATTCTTGTAATACTTAAAGGGTTAGTTAACCAAAAAATTAAAATTCTATCATTAATTACTCATCCTCATATGGAAGTTTGTTTCCGCCACTGTATAAAAAATAAAATAGGTAACTGTGACTTTTTATCTCACAATTCTGACTTTTTTTCTCGCAATTGTGAGCTTACATCTCGCAATTCTGAGATGCAATTGCATGATATAAACTTGCAATTGCGAGTTATAAAGAGAATTGTGTGATATAAAGTTGCAATTGTGTGTTATAAAGTCAGAATTGAGAAATATAAATTTGCAATTCGGACTTTTTTTTCTCTGAAATGTGAGTTTATATCTCGCAATTCTGACTTTATAACACATAATTGCGAGTCACTTTTTTTTTTCCTCAGAACCGGGCTTTATAACTTGCAATTGCGACTTTATATCTCACAACTCTGAGAAAAAGTCAGAATTGTGAGAAAAAAAGTCAGATATGTGAGTTTATATCTTGCAATTCTGACATTATAACTCGCAATTGTGAGAAAAAAAGTCTAAATTGTGAGATAAAAAAAAACAAAAAAAACAAAATCACATTTTTTTATTTAGTGGCAGAAACAAGCTTCCATATTTTCATGTCGTTCCAAACCCGTAAGACATTCATTCATCTTCGAAACACAAATGAAGACCTTTTTAACTGAAATCTGAAAGCTTTCTGTCCCTGAATGACAGAATTTTAATTTTTGGGTGAACTAACCCTTAAGTACATTAAAAAACAAGTACTTTTGTACTTGTACTCAAGTAAAATTGAAAAAGAGTTCTTATATGTTTACTGGAGAAATATTTTATTATTTATTATCTGTACTTTTACTCAAGTACTTGATTGGCGTACTTCGTCCACCACTGCTCATCACTGATAATAATAAATGCCAGGTCAATGGTGAATGGTGGCAAAATCATAAATTGAGTTGATGTCAATTATAAGTCTGCATATAATGCACAAAACAGTTACAGCTATCAAGGAAACAGTGAAACATTTGAAGAACAACTTCTCTATGACCAAGAAAGCAAATCAAATGACATGCAAGCTTTGCATACTGTAGTTTTCACCAGTGGTGAACAAGTTCTTACCTTCTGAATGGGAGGCAGTCTTCTGCTTTCTCTATGAACCGCCTCTAGAGTCTCCACCTGCATTGCCACAATACCTGAACAAACAGATAATCACCTTGATGCAGGAAACTCTGTGGTTACTATTGCAGTTTAATACTGCTTAATATCTTGACTGTGTCTGTATGTGTGCTCACAGTGTTTTACCTGGAATCATACTATGCAGGCTCTTGATATGATCCTGGGTCACTCCACTCTCTGTGCACACTTTGTCAATGAAACGAGAGATGAATCGCCCCACAGTGTTGGCCACGTCACTGGTCTCAGAGTCTTCGAATCCACTCTCCGTGTCAAAGCTCTCTGCCACACTCCCTGCAATACTGTTTATTACATGACACTAATTATATTGCAGAATTCAGAACAACACATCCAACAACAGCAATGGCATCTTAAAATAACACACAGCTATTTAAAGAGACTTTGATGTAATTCTGCTGCCGACCCATCACAATTCAATGTCTGTTTAGTCTGTCACACACAATTGGTCTGAAATACCACTGTTCGGAAGTGGACAGCTCTGATTTTCTCCTGGGCTTAATGCACACTGTGCTGGTGGAAAAGTTATGCGACTCGCCAACTCCGTTTAAAAATGAAGAGAGCAGTTCCTGACATTTCAGGCGGGAAATAAACCAAATCTTTTCCCCAATTTGCAGAAGAACAGCTGTTCACTTAAAAATGAAAATTTGATGTTTATCTGCTTACCCCCAGGACATCCAAGATGTAGGTGACTGTTTCTTCAGTAGAACACAAATGCTGCATAGATGCTCTGTCAGTCGTATAATGCATGTCAATGGGAACTCCATCTATAAGAGTCAAAAAATCATGCACAGACAAATCCAAATTAAACCCTGCGGCTCGTGACGACACATTGATGTCCTTAGACACGAAACGATCGGTTTGTGCGAGAAACCAAACAGTATTTATATCATTTTTTTTTACCTCTAAAACACCACTATGTCCAACTGCCCTGAGCATCCGGTTGGTGAGGTCTAAAAACACGCTCTGATGCCAGAAATGATCTCTCGCGTGTATACTTCAATGAGTGCGAGCGATCACTTCCGGCATCAGAGTGCATTCAGACCTCACACACCGGATGCCATGCGTGCGCTCAAGGCAGTTGGACATAGTGGTGTATTAGAGGAAAAAAATTATATAAATACTGTTCGGTTTCTCACACAAACCGATCGTTTCGTGTCTTAGGACATCAATGTGTCGTCACGAGCCGCAGGGTTTAATTTGGATTTGTCTGTGCTTGTTTTTTTGACTCTTATAGATGAAGTTCCCATTGACAAGCATTATACGACTGACAGACGGCAACGGTTGGAGTTAAAAAATCATCATTTGTGTTCTACTGAAGAAACAAAGTCACCTACATCTTGGATGCCCTGGGGGTAAGAAGATAAACAACAAATTTTCATTTTTGGGTGAACTATCCTTTTAAAGGTGAAAATGATCCCATGATTTACTTACCCTCAGGCCATCCTAGGTGTATATGACTATCTTCTTTCAGACAAACACAATCAGAGATATATTTAAAAATATCCTGGCTCTTCCAAGCTTTATAATGGTAGTGAATGGGGTTTTGAAGCCCAAAAAATGCATCCATCCATCATAAAAATAATCCATACAGCTTCAGGGGGTTAATAAAGGCCTTCTGAAGCAAAGTGCTGGGTTTTTGTAAGAAAAATATCCTTAATTAAAACTTCATAAACTAAAATAACTAGCTTCTGGTAGACGACTGTATGCACGCATACTGTGCAAGTCGACTTGCGATACAAGACCCCTGACGCGATGTATGACACAGGATGTAAGAGTATCAAAAACTTAGATGCCTCTCACGGTTCAAACAAATAGGGCTGGGAAACAAACTCAAGCTCCTCTTCACTTATATCGAAAATCCTCTGACATTTTGTCTTTAAAGTTCTTGTTTTAGACTTCTAATTCATGACCGGTGTTTTGTTTTGCTCTATCCCCTACGCTTCCACGTTCGTCATTACGTCATTCGTCGGATCAGAGGTCACTCGTACAACCATCCGCCAGAAGCTAGTTAGTATAGTTAATAAAGTTTTAAATATGGATATTTTTCTTATAAAAAACCATCGCTTTGCTACAGAAGGCCTTTATTAACCCCCTGGAGTCGTTTGGATTATTTTTATGATGGATGGATGTGCTTTTTTGGGCCTTCAAAATCTTGACCCCCATTCACTACCATTATAAAGCTTGGAAGAGCCAGGATGTTTTTAAATATATCACTGATTGTGTTCATCTGAAAGAAGATAGTCATATACACCTAGAATGGCTTGAGGGTGTAGGAGATTATTACATTTTATTAAGAAAATCTGAGAGGTGCTTGCTCTTGCAGAACTGTTATGTTGACCGTACAACTAGTTGCAAGGGTGTGTCTGTGTTCGGCTACAGCTCTTAGACAATCTGCGAGACGTAATTTACGTCATCAGCACAGTCCAATCTTTGTATCCGCATGGACTTGTGCATGGGCAACAGAAATGTGTGAGTGACAGCGAACGCGTTCAGTCAGTCAATGGAGTATACTTTGAAAAAATTTTCCACACTTAACTGTGTGTGAGATGGAGCGGACGTGGAAAAATTAAATGTACTAGAGCCTTAAAGCAGAGTTTTCCATATGTGAGTTCACAAACCCCCAAGCAGTATTCTGCAGTTTTTCTACTTGATGAAAAGCTAATAATTAATTATTTTGATTATTTTCACGAAATTAGAAGTCTAAAACGAGAAGTTTTAATGTTGGGGGATTTCAATATAAGAGGAGCTACATCATACGCCGGGTCAGAGGTCACCCTGGAGTCATATGGATTATTTTTATGATGGATGGATGAAGTTTTTTGGGCTTCAAAATCTCAACCCCCATTCACTACAATTATAAAGCTTGGAAGAGCCAGGATATTATTTAATATAACTCCGACTGTATTCGTCTGAAAGAATATAGTCATATACACCTAGGATGGCTTGAGGGGGAGTAAATCACGGGATAATTTTCATTTTTAGTGTCTGGCAGGTGAAAATGATAAGTCTAATTGCTTAGAAAAGTAATATCATTCCTCTCCTCAACCAAAGAAATGATTCGAGGGAGTCATTTAGAAAATTCCCTAATCCTACATGTAAGCAAAAATAAGATGAATTGCTCACCTTATCAAAGACCACTAATTAAACAGACAAAAAATTACATCTGAGATAAGCACTTAAAACTCTCGGTGTGCAGTTACTGGCCTTGAAAACGTTTCTGAGAGGAAGAGAAAAGGACAGGAGGAGGGAAAGCTCCACTCTGGAGATGTGGATTTGGCCAAACATCACCCATTTTGACTATGAAGCCTCCCAAAACTCTCAAACATATTATTATTATTACTACAAAACTCTACGTCCTCATCCCTCCATCTTTTCTTGGCTATGTCCACAAACAGCCAACACACTTCATCCAGAAGCAGAGCAGCACTCAGGCCACTGGAGGGCTGAGAAGGATGTGGTGTATAACTGGATAGGACTCCTGAGGACCTACACCAGGCTGCTTCTCCTTACATTTTTGCTCACTGACTGATTTAAACTGTATAATTCTATGCTAAAGATGCTGAGAAACAACCAGGTTTGTTTATACTTGAATGTGTGTTTCGTAACCAAGGTGAAAGGACAACCGTCAGCCCCTGCAGTGCGTCTTTTCCATTTTAAGTGTTTTATGCCAGATGGACTTGAGCACCAGTGACCTGCAAAAGTGCTCAGACCCGTAACCAATTCTCTCACATTGCAGGACTACAAGTGACACACTGAAATTTTGATTCTTGGTGACATTTTTATTTCAAAGCACTGAAACTAATTAGAATTGTTTTCAAATGATTATGTAATGCTATAAAACAACTTAAGCCAGAAATATGCTGTTTGCGTAAGCATTTTCAAATTTTTAACAACCGCCTTTGGCAGAATCATCTTTGAATTGAACATTTTTCCACTCAAATTAGCTTCAAGGTGGTCAAATGACACTGGTGCGAAAATTTTCAAATAATGCCTCAAATTTTCAACTTCACTATTAAAGGTGCTGCAAGTAATTTCAGTGGATTAGCCAACATCCTCCAGGCACTGAATTACACAGCCACATCCGAACACACAAAATGATTTATACTGAAGGCAGGAAGCATTTTGGATTGGCTAAAAAAGAGGGGCACACTTTTTTGCTATTTACAAAGCCTAAGGGTTTTTACTTCATATTATGCATTATAATTCATAGCATGATGCTGCGTCCCCATATTTCACTGTATTTATGCACAGAATTTGCTCAGATTTCAGATCTCATGAGAGCACAAAATATTCTCCCACATCACTACTATCATGGGTTACTATTATGTCTTTTGGCTTATTTTGTTCCATCCTCATAAACACCTGATATGGGCTGCTGCATCTTTACTCTGCACTGAACTCCGTATCTCCTTCATACATGATCGCTGACCTCTATGTGGGTTCTCCATGATCGCACCGAGAATTTTGAGTGACGACCTTTATTAATCAGTATCTGGGTGGTTTGATGTAGTGATTTTGACTTCCTGATTTGGACAGCGAAAAACACATATTTCCTGATGTATGCATTTTTTCTTTAGCTCTTAACATCAGATTCACAACTTGCACAATGATCCATTAACTGAGGGGATTTTATGTGGAGAAAATGTGGAAGATATTTTAATCATTTGCAGATGGAGGTCAATTGTAAGGCAAATGTGTGTGCAGGGAGCTTAAGTAACTTCAGTTTTATTATATTTAGTTTTTATTTTAAAAGCCTGTTATATAATAAAATGGCACATTAAAAGACTTATTTTGAGTTTAAGTGCTTGAAAATATAAAAATTGCAGAGTTAGTTAAATGTTGGCGTGTGTTCACACTTTGCCGGTTTGGTTCGATTAAAATGGTGCTATTGCTCTGTTAGTGCGGTTCATTTGAATAAGTGTGAGCGCTGCCATCTGAACCCTGGTGTGCAACAAACAAGAAGACCGAGGCTGCTGAAAAGGTGGGTATCAGTCCACTTTTAAACAAACTTTGGTGCGGTTAGACTGAAATGTGAACCAAAGGCATCAAAACGAACCAAAAACAGGACGTGATGTCACAAGACATGACCCCATAAAAGGACAGAACACTCAAGCATAGATGTTTTTACTTATCATAGTCGTGATTTTGCCCATTACAGTTCAGTACAGGCTTTGGAAACGGCGTCTCTATGCAGCAGATCTTCATTTGTATGTGTGACGGAGGAATTCCTGCCGCTGTTTTGACTCCTTTACACATTTTATAAGCTCTTCACGAGTTCTCAGATGGTAAAAATACCATCATATGTACGCACATACTACAAGCGCGTTTAGCACAGCATCGTTTTGGATGTTTGGTAAGATCCGTTGCAAAATATATGTCATAAAAGCTGTTCTTTTGTTTGGTGTTTTTAGGTTTAGTCTTAACCCTTGTGCATCAATTAAAAAAGTTACACAAAAATGTCCATGTTCAAAAACTGTCATAAAAATTTGAACTTGACTTAAAGGTGAGGTATGTATTTTTTCAACTATACTGTTTGGAAGTTAGTCGGGCTGACACCAACAACAAACGTCTAACCAATCAGCATTAGGGGGTGTATGACGGTCGAGGAGAGAAAATGAGCGAGAGGGAGATTTGAAAATAAGAAAAAAAAAACAAAAAAAACTGCAGAACGAGAGATGGGACACAATACAAAAGAGCTCAAAAGAATATCACTGGAATGAAGGTGTATGACTGGGCAAGTGCTTTAGGACCCGTGTTTATATTAGAAAAGCTTTCCAGCGCTGGAGAGAGCTAAGTGGGAAGGCCTGAAAACAGACGCGGAGGCTGCTTTGATCCCGCTTCTCCCGCTGTTTGCGACTAACAACGAACACTTTGTGTTTATCCTTGTGTACTGTATGTTAATTTTTTTGTGCTCTCTAGTTCCTTAACAAAGATTGCATCATTTTATAGTTAAATGACCCTGGGATTAAAAATGGCAGTTTAAATGGTTTTCAATGGGGACAATTTTGTCCTTTAGGTCCTGAGTGGAACTCTTTCGTGTTACTAGTGCAAAATAGATTTATTAAAGGAAATGGGGGTGAAATAGTAAAATTCCAATGAAAATACACACTTGTGCCAAAATGTATGCAGTTGGCATTAACACAGGTAAAATTATCAAAAGAACAAAACCGAAAAAGACAAAAATGTCCATAAGGACGCACAAGGGTTAATAATGACAGTGTGAAGGCTAAGCGAACAAGGACTAAATGTATCAAATTCTTTTTTGGTCCAGACAAAAAGAACCAAGAGAACCGAACTACAAGTGTGAACACATCGTTAAAGTAGCATCTGTGAGATAACTGTAGAAGCAAGTCTCTTGCCTGTTTGTGAGGATGCTGTTGCTGCCGCTCTCCCAGTCAGCTGCAGGGGTGGAGCGCAGCAGCTTGTTTTTGCTGGTGTCCAGCGGTACGAGCAGGTAGACCATCAGGCTGGCGTAGTGGATGGCCTGGCTGAACACAGTACTCTCCTCGTTCTTCACCAGCTCTTGTTGCTTCTCTTTGCTCAGACTGGGCCAAGCACGCAACTGCTCTGCTGCGAGGTCCATAGCGGTCCTTTCTGACTCGCTGGCTGCTGCGGACAATGTACTCTGTTCCTGTTGAAGAGATGGGATCTATGGTTAAATGATATTCCTTTTCTACTGAAATGGTGTCAGAGTCGACGTTTGTGTGGACCTCTATCAAAACCAACCATGTTGTGACTGACTTGAATGACAACCTAATAGATAGATAGATGACTGACAGACAGATAGATCGATCGATCGATCGATAGACCAGTAAAAAAATTGGACTTCAAGACTTTACCTTGATCTTGGCAGTGATGAGTTGTTTGTCCTCAGGGGCGGTGAGGTAAAGCGCTCTGATCTGGTTTTGCACCTCAGAGTAGAAGGTGGCCTCCCAGAACTGCTGATTGGTCCAGATAGGATGGTCTTGTATGCAGGTGTAAGCGAACTGATCCACCCCAGCTGCCAATTTCTATAAGCAAGAAGATCGATCAGCGGGCAACACAATGTGAAACTCTGGCACACCGCTAAGATAAACAGAGTGCCTGCTACTGTCTGTATAACAGGTCAAATCAGCCGAGCTGAGGTCCTTACAGCTCATGAAACCAACTGGGCTGTAGAGCACTTGTTAAGGAGTCCATTAAAAAGCATGGTGAAAACAGGAAAGTAACACACCATTGCCAAAGGTTTTAGGAGCAATCAGTCATTTTTAGTGGTCATAATGTTCTCAACACATACAGTAGGCCTCATACAGAGAGAGATTGCAAGGCAAAACTTTGAAAACATGACCGTAGTGTTACTCTGTGCTCTCTGATGCAAACCATATCACCTGTGGGCTGCTTTCTGACTCTGAAGGACATCTGTTAAAGCTATGAAGTCTGTATTTATTGTATTTGCACATGCGGATGCAGAACGTTGTGGATCACACACCATGCATGACACCTTTCTCTCCTTCCATTGGTCTGTACAGCTCACACCTCAGATTAGATTACCATCCAATGTCCTCTCAAAACCCATTCAATATTATGACAAACTGCCTTTGCTACTTAGTTTCCCTACAACTAACCAAACCACAATCACATGTGAAATGACGGATGGAAAGAGGGAAAGAAAGAAAAATCAGGAGCAATGGAAAGACGGAGACAAACATCGTAATAACCAAGAACAGATTCTGGCTATGTCTCAATTAGCATACACATACTTGAGTATGTAGAAAAACAGTTTGCTAGTACAGGCAGATAATACCATGTTTTTAAATTACACTGTAATACCACAGAAACCGTTGCATACTGTGCGTGTTTGAAGTACTAGCATGTTCCTAAATTCAGAATCAGAATGAGCTTTATTCGCCAAGTGTGCGCAAACATACGAGGAATTTGTTGTGTTTTTTTCATGAGCTCTTGGTACATACATACATACATACACATATACATACATGCTGTATATGACACAAGAACAGAAAGAACATTTAAATAAGACTAAATGAAAAAAGTAAAATAAACAATAACAAATATAGCTGCGAGCAGCAATTATCGGGTTCAAGCGCTTTAAGGCCTTTAAGCACATGCGTAAAAAAGCATAATGTTTTAATTAACAAGCCTGTAACCATCTCAATCATAGATGGAAAAGACCATTTATAGTCAATACAGGCAATTTAACAAAGGAAATATATGGTTTTTAAAGCTTTTTAACAGTTATTGAGGTTGAGCCAAAAACCTAGGACTAGTTCGCCAAAGTTGGTTTTTGAAATAATCTCCAATATTCGATGGACAGTGCCAGTGCTAGAGGCAAAGTTGCTTTAGAATGAGGAGTTCTACCATGTGGTATGAATGTCGTGGGCGTGTGTGATAAATTGTGTGATATACAATCCTTTACCCAAGTGAAAAATGCAAAGGCGCCCCCGTTGGCTGATTTCTTTCGAATTCCTCACAGGCCTCAGGGGCCGTGAGTCAAACAGGCCCAGCAAGTTTCACTACAATCGGCCTCCGTTAACCTTGTCTAATAGCTGCTCAAACTTCATTGGCCGTCACCGGACATGTTTTTTGACATATGTGAATTTCCTCAAAGGCAGTCTTGGCACCTTGGACAAAGACACCACATGCCAATTTTCAAGTCAATCAGACTTATGGTTGAGTAGTTATGGCCATTTTTAAGTTATTTTCCACGTTACAGCGCCACCAAGTGGCCAGTCACTGTATCCTTTTTCATGCGACCATAGAATGAGCTCTTACATATGTGTGCCAAGTTTGGTAAAAATATCTCATTCCATTCATGAGTTATAGCCATTTTAATAAAAGTGGCTCCGCCCACTTCAAACGTTTTGGAAATTGAAATTTCACCTTTTTTTTTTTTGCTAATTATTGACAATCAGACTCCAGAGAATCTTGCTGCACTGGTTTGGTTCCAATCAGACCAAAAACCTAGGACTAGAAATTTTTGTCCATCTTGAAGGATTCCAACGATATAAGACACTTGAGCCTACGTCTAACGGTTTAGGAGTTATGATCGATTTCATACTTTTCACCGCTGTAGCGCCCCCCGTCAGGCAAATTGGGGCGAGCCTTGGTGACATTGTAGACAGTGTGAGTACTACGACCCCTTAAAGTTTCAAGTCTCTACAACTTGCGGTTTGGTCCAATCACTTTTAGGGGAGAATGCTGATCCTTGGAAATTTTAACAATTACAATAGGGTTTCAGCGCTAAGCTCTTGAACCCCAAATAATAATGTGGTATACATCTGGAACAAAAACTAATTTGTGCATTATGTACTGTATGTACAGCTGTATAAATAAAATACATATATGTATTTACACAACATCAAATCATTGCATTCATTTTATATTCATTTTAGTTTCCCACTTTAACATTCATACAGCTGTGGCTGGTTTTCTTTGCTATTTTTAAACTATGGGCCTCACTGACTAAGCTTGTGTACACAAGTATTTGTGTGTGAAATCTGCATACGAACATTTTGAAAATCATGACTCACCAACTTTTGTACTAAATTCATGAAAAAACGTAACAGCTGAAACCATGTGTATGCAAAAATCACTTATGCTGGGTGCCCTTTTAATCATGTTAAGATTAAATTTTATACAGCTTACAATTTTATACATATCCCATCTTAAAAAGATTTCTTCATACACAGTGAAAGGGCAAAAAAATTGGGCACATATAGTAAATTAGTGGGTGAGTTATGTACATTACGATGTTACTGTATGAACTATATATACTTTCTATGTTCAAAGCATTTCTAAGAATGCTGATTTTGACTCTGAGATGGCAAACATGAACACAGTTTGTGTAACATTAGCAACACATTATTAGCTGTATGACAACGTAGTCAAGCCAAAGGCTAATCCGACGTTGTATAGAGCGATACATAAAACACATTACCATTCTGATACACCGACTTGTAGACGACCCTGTATAATTCACTCTTCCTCTTCTGAATCAATTTCTGGTTTAAACATACAGTATATGGCTGAATTAAACCAATATTTCCACTTGCCATTGTGTAGCGTTTACAACAGTTGACCGAGTGGATCAAGTAATCCGAGCTGGTGTGAGTGAGTGGAGGCGTAATTTGTCTGCGTATACTACATGAAGCAAGGGTGTAGAGTTACATTCAAGCTATTTTAAGGCATAAAGAAATTATTTCACAGGAAAAAAAAAATGTTTAAATATGTCATTTTGTTAATCAAAGATGAGCTTTAAGGGATAAAATGATTGACTGCAGGAGGACTTTAAGAGAACAACCAAACTCCTTTTCCATATCACAACAGCTTGTGGGTAATGTTAAATAATCGAGCATGCATGGATCCAGTGGAAATAGTACACCATCAGGGCGTCCTACCGTTGTGTTTTTAAAACTACATGATGTGGGGCGCACTAAATGCAATCTTGCATACTATTTACGAGACCGCAGGCAAACTGGGACACAACCTCTGAAACGGTTTCACGATCACCTCAACTTGGAAAGCCTCTTTTGCTTTTTCCCAATCCTGTATATCTAAAGGCCGTTTCACTCTGACATATATGCGTTTTTCCTTAAGTATGGCCCTCGATCACTGGGAAATTACCAGCACTGACATTAATGTGAAGGTTTGTTTGGACAGTTTATCTTTCCCTATGTAGCCTGGAATGTCTAATATGTATTTCAACACCAGGAGACCCTATAATACCGACTTGTCCAAGTCAAACTGTGCTGATAAATCCAGATCATCTATAATTCTTGCAGAGATAGCTAAAGCTGGCCAGGTTTAAGCTTTGAGGACTTGCAGATATTCTGGGCCTGTCTAGACCCCATTTCCTAAAGGCTGACATACAGATGGAGATGAGAAAAAAAAGGGGCAAGAATCGCAGCAGTTGTTATTGTAGGATGCGGACCAGGAACCCACTGCCAGAGTTGTATTATTTGTCTTCAACAAGGTTGTGCACCATCTGACTGGCAACAGATGGGGGTGGATGTGTGCAGATTTCTCAGTTCTCCAACAACAGATGTGAGGGTGTCAGTTTGACCTCTTCCGACTGTACAGCCTTGACGATAGGAGAGCACATGTCAAGATGGAGGAATATACATTCCAGGGGGGAATTTATTTGATTAGACTAAGTGTGTTATTGGCAGGTACACTCAAAAAAAAAAACAAAAAAAAAGATTTTTGCCTCTTCAGTTTAATTTATAATAACTGGACTAACCAGCGGATAAGTTTCATTGCACAGCATCTCAAATGTTGGTTTGATCATTCTGAAATGCCTGAGCCAAACTCTGTCATCAAAATGATTTGGTACAAAGGCCTCCCAGAATCGTCTCACATGATTGCGTTCCCAAACACCAGTCATCGAAGTGCAAGATAACATGACAGCATTTATTGCATTTGTCTGTGTGCTCTGAGACGCAAGTCATTTATAATGTAGGAAAAAAGAGCCACGGTGGCATCCCTGATTTCAGCAACTTTCATTTTTATTACGGATATTTTGCACCAATTTCCCAGGAAGTGACTCTTCCAGGAAGTGAATGGAAATGCTGCTTTATTTGCAAATTATTAAGTGATATTCCAAGTTAAATTCGCAACTTTGGATGGAAACATATCTACTGCTGCAGTACCCTTTCAAAAGGTACTAATATGTAGATTTTAGATAGTAAAGTATACCTTTAAGATACTAATATGCACCCTTTAGGGGTAGATAAGGTACAAAGGTGCACGTTTTGAAAGGATACCAGCCCAGTGACAGCTTTCGTCTCTGAGACTTTCAGCTCAACCACTGCATCCAATGGTATTAGGTGGTGAATCATGTGAACTACACTCCTTTTTGTAGTCACCACAAATTTGCATAAAACTGTGCTTAACTTTGTTGCATTACCAACGTCTTGCATAATCTCTGTCACTCATGTTACGTCAAATCATCAACCTTCATTGAAAAAAAGAAACGTCTTGATGCTTTTTCAATGCAAATCACTGCTACTCTAAACCCTTGAGGTACAGATGGTTTAGGAACATGGTAGCTGTTTTGTTTGTGGTCCAAAGTAGTCTGTCAGCTTCAACCTCCCTGACAAAGAAGGTCAACCAGGTTGACCTCGGTAGTGCAGCTGATCATCTACATAACATGTAAATCCAGTCACTATCAGAAGCTGGAATTTTCCAACAGGGATCAAAAGCAAATGCTTCATTTGTGTCAGAAAAAAGAAAACCAGATCTTGCTTTGATCCGTGACCAGCACAGTGTAATGATTTACCAACATTATGGAACAAATCCCTGCTTACTTAATACTAAGAGATATTCTGTTTGCAGAGCCAGGAAGGAATCGAAATAGTCCAATTTAAATGCATTGTGTCATAAAATATTTGTATCTACATAAACAGTGCATTTACAATTATGATTTATGTCAAACATAAAAAAAAAAGTGACAAAGAACATCAGGGCAAAATGTTAAATGGCTGAACAAACAGAACAGTCTGGCCCGTCGGTATGCAGGACATGCTGTAATCATGTCCCACAATGCAAAGTAAACAGGGGAAGGTCAAGCTATGGTCAACAAGACTCATGACGGTATTATGCTAGTTCGTGGACTGACAAGAAATGAATGTAACGGTTCGACAACAGCAAACACCCCAAATTCATTTCTGCTGAACTGTGGCTGAAACACTTGCCTGCTGCAGACAGTGCCAGAGACATCTGTGGTACTCTCAAACCACAACTGTATGTGCGAATGACATTCATTTATTATTTCAAGACAGATACCCGATACTTTACATAACAGATTTACAGACATAACATTATTTACTGACAAACACAATGGAAAATCTCTCCCTTTCCCATAATACCGTCACGTGGACCTACGCAGTGTGAGTCTAGAGTGTGAGTGGGGCAAACTGGATCGCTCCTATTATCACCTAGCCATCTACTCAAAATAATACTTAGGCCTATATTCAAGAATTATGTATTTTAATTACATATAATTCAGATTACAAGGTTGCATAAATGAAACAATAAGTACTAATACCCCGAATGCATCTTACATACGGCAAACTTTTGAATGGTGTTTATATACTGTATGGTGTATAGTGTATCACGGTTTTCAAAAAAATATTAAACAGCACTATATTGATAATAATAGGGCTGCACGATTAATCAGAATTAAGCTGCACACGATTTGGCAAAGGCTGCGTTATATAAAATAAAATATATAAAATAAAAATAATATTTGATGCATGTTGCTTTTTCAAATGCATGTTATAAGCGACTCAACTTGCAGTGATTTCAGATGGAGCAACATTTACTACTGATCACAGAGCCGTGCTTCACTGACAAGCTGCGCATAAAAAAAAAAAAATAAATAAATAAAAATAATCGCAGCCTTTGCGATTTCATAATCGCACTTAGCCAAATCGGTTTAAGTGCGATTTCATGTTAATTGTGATTTATCGTGCAGCCCTAGATAATAAGAAGAAATGTTTCTTGAGAGACTTGAATAAATATTTTTGTAAATATGATAAATAAAATCAAATAGACACGAAAAAAGTGTTCATGTAGTATTGGCTTTTTTATTGCAAATATGTGAACAGCTTGCAACAAAACTTCTCCCTTGAAACGAGACCTTCCATGACTTCCTAGGTTGTCTATGACAGTCTGTAGACTGATTTTTATGTGAAGGACTCTGGATGTTTTTGCCAGGAAAATCAAAAGGATGTGATGTTTACGCGCTCCCGAAAGCCTCTTTTCTGCTCAATGACACATGAAACGAATGCTTATACAATGTTCAGGATAATGCCGAAAGATCCATTCTGTACTGTAATGTCAATGTATAATGTACAAACTATAGTCTCACAGAGCCAGATCTATATAGTCTATAGTCTCAAATATACTTTATAATCAAACTGACCTCATCTGTTGATGGTGAATCTTAGAGCTGGTTCAAACATATAAACATCACTATGATCAGATGCTTTCTGAACTGCTGTTTTCTCACTGCTGTCATTTTAGTTGTGTTTATTTTGTTATTGAGAGGAAAGCGCGAAACACATATTTACATATTCATCTAAATGTCACTCTCAGTAGCATGGATGGCATTACAGTATACAGCGTGAGCAAGAGTTGTTACCTGCAGTTCACTTAACGGCCACCGGTGTCGCTAATAACAAGGGTTTCTGAATTCTACATATAGCCCCTTTAATAATAAACTATGTATAAACCATGTATAGCACAAATGTTATAAATAGAGTTGAAAAGATTATGAAAAAGTGATAAGTCATTTTTAGAGATTGACTGATACCAATTATTTCTATGTTTAAGTGTCCAAAAACTGATATGCAGAACAGATGGCACCACCATTTATCAGTAAACCCCATATTCAAGAACCAGTACCTAGTCTCTCTAGTCATTTTACAATAAATGTAACTATGTTGAGTAATTAGTTACTTTTATTAGGAGAACTCCATTAATGTAGTTCTGTTTTTATAAATTAGAATATACGCGACACAGGAAAGGAAAAAAAAAAAAACTGCACAACTTCTCTATCAAAAACCCAACATGTGAATGAGCAGAGAAGGCAGACATTAAACACTCCTATCAACATTTCAGGACAGACTAGGTACAGGATGTAATGTACTCATAAACAGGCTACAGGTGCACAAACGAACAAAAGATCTACAAGCCTCCCAGACGTCACAGCAGACATAACTTCACCGAGCGACAACAATGACACCTGATGATCTCTGTCAAGAGTGGATGCAATGCAATGACATGCAGACCTTGACTACAGAACAGCATAGCCCTCTGGGAAAGATGACAATGTGCTGGAGGAGTGCCACAAAGACCCAGCTAACCACGTGAAAGTGCACAGCACAACTTGTGGACGTGCTCTCACATTCTCACATGTACAAAAACACACACACACAGAGCAGGTTTGATGTGGGCTTATATCAGAACGTAAGTGTATGATATCAATAATCATTACTTTCTAAGAAGATGGCATGAATGAATATAATATATACGCATGCTCGAATATATACAAATACATCCAAATAAAGGAACAAGTATAGATCAAAACTGAATTGTTGCCCCCATGCTACATACACATATACACAGAATTACAGTATTTCAAAATATCTGTCTTGGGCGAGTATTCACGCAGACATTATCTGTCAAGTCTTAATTGAACGTTTGGTTAACTGTTGGGGAAAAACTTCTGATGTGTAACATATATTAGATCTGTGTGGTACAGTAGGTCTTAATATATAGGCTGTCTGTTTCATTAATGTTAATCAAACAATTGTGGAACTATGGAAAAAAAGTTGAATATATATTTTTCGTATAGATATTTGGTTTTGATTTGGTTTGTGCCAAATTTGGTGGTATTACCAGGGATTTTAAGGTGTGGTTACTGATGATTTTGTTTTGGAACCTTCAGAAAATTTTAACTCGATTTTTCTCAAAATTGACTTTGCTGACTCTATCAACTTCAATTAGGCGTAGCTCAGTTATTTTTTGTCGAAATCCAACAAATCATACATCATTTTAATTTGATCATTTGTAAAAATATCAACTCATTTTTGATAATTTGCTTGTGACTCATTTTGCCAGCATTGGTCACAAATTATTACCTTATCATCAATTACCCTTTTTAGGAAAACCATTTTATTTTTTTCCCAAATTGCGTTTTATTTTTCCCAAATTCTGTTTTTCATTTTAATTCCATTTTAATGGATTAATTTAATTTTATTAATCAAAAATCATGTCTAATCAATTGAATTCGTAAAAATGCAATAATTTATTAAAATTTTTACAATAATACAGCCATACGAAATGTTTTTTGTTGTTGTTGTTTTTCCAGAAATTTTGTGTTGGTTGATTTAATTTTTTTGGATGTATGATTTAATGCAAATGTATTATCAAAAATGAAATCAAATAAAGGCATAAAACATGAAAAATTTATTTAATGTTTAAAATATAAATCAGATGAAAATGTAAGAATTGCTTGCTTGGCAAACAGTGCTGCACAATAGAGGTTTCCTCTTAAAAATAACGGAAGAAAAAGTGTGATATATTCCTTAAAAAAAAAAAGTTTTAATATTATTATTACTACTACTTTGCGAAGTGCATTCTACTGTGCAACAGTACTATATTTCTGTCAAAATTTTTCAAGTTAAACCAAACTTTTATTTTGACAGGCAGTCATGAAAACCTTCGAGATTCTGTGTGTGTACATGATATGACGACAGTTTTTTTCTCAAGTGAAAATGTGAAATGCTCAAAAAGTGATGCATCACAAAAATCATATGGCCCTAGTAATGTGATAAAGCAATAAAAGCTATTCTACAACAATCTGATTTATTGCGCACAAATGCAAATGCAACAAGTGATAAGTAAGAGGATGTTTTGACAGGTTTATGGATTGGATTCCTGTGGCATTGTGCAGGGGTGCCCGGCATACATTAAAATTCCAATGAACCTAAAATCCTGCTCCAAATCGATGTTATTAAACATCAAATATGTTTTGATTGGCTGTGATTGTGTCACGTCGTGAACAAACAAATTATTTGATGCTCAAAACTTGTTTATACGAGAGAAAATGCAATAACAAAAGCCAGGCTTTGACCTAATTTTTTCCATATCTAATATCCCCTACTACAACACATGTAAACAGTCTGCATATGTCATCTTTAACTGTTTCATGAGCAGAGAGTCTCTATTTATGACCTCGCTTACTAAAGATCAATGAACTGTCTGGAGGCTGAGCTTTTCCCAGAAGTAAGAGAATGAATCAGAGCTCAAAGGCCAAATGAGACGCATGCTGATCACTTGCGAGAAACCTTTTGACCTGCTATGGCAACTGACCTGGCTACATATTCATGACGTGTGTGAGAGCGCGTGATTTCTCACAAGGGACGTAATAACGTATCAGGTGTCACTCCGAGAACCAGACAAGTTGTTTTTCGTCCTACAAAACTCCATTTGAGGTGACTTTGAGGTATCCATGGCATAAAAACATTCTCAAGCAGAGGAACAATGAGCGTTACGTAAAAGCACTCATTTACAATGCTGAAAAAGGTTTAGGTTGTAAATCATGGCAAAGAGGTAGTTGTAAATGGAGCGGATCTTTGTGGGAACTTTTTTGTTGACTTTGTGGTTGAGTCTTTGATTTCCTTTGGCTCAGAGGTTAAAAAAAAAAAGGTGTTTACTAAGTTACTCATACTTAAAGTTAGGGATTCCAACAAACCCTTATCCCAGGCGCACTCGTTGGTCGTTCATATTCATCCGTCTATGAATGATACCTCAAATAGCGCAGCTTCTTGAGAATAGTCATGCTATTATTAAGAGATCAGACGTACACTTCAAGAATGCAAAAGGCAACATTGAGCTCTAGAGTGCCTGCGGTAATGTCCGTACTTCAGTTGGGTCATCCTTAAGTAGAGTGGCGTTCAAGCCTTTATCGCCTGCCAAGCCAACACTGAGAACCTCAATAACATGCGGTGTGGTTTAGTACAAGGCTACTGAGAGTGAAGGGGAGGGCATGTGGATCACAGGCTCACGGAAAAATGCATGAAGGTTTAACTGGGGTGCAACACAGGGATCATCTGAGGATAACCCTGAACGCAAAGTAGAGTCGCTGCACTGCATATAAAAGCATATTTGTCATTTTAACTGAACTTAGGACTGGTGGTGGTGCTTAAGATATTGTTGGTCATTCAGTGTTTCTGTAAAAAAAAACAGATAAAAGTAATAGATAATAGTAATTATTATTAAAAGATAATAGGGGCTTTCGCACCAGAGGAACCTTTTCATAGTTCCTAGAACTATTGGCTGAAGTACCTGGATTTTGCCGTGTTCACAGTGCAGGAACTAGGAATGATTTTAGCTCTAGGAACTCCTTTTGGGGGAACTAAATTAGCTCCTACTTCAGAGTAGGTCTAAACCAGCACTATAGGAACTATCAGTGACGTAAGTGTATGTTGATTTGTCAAATGCATGTCAAACACCGGCACTCTGCTTTTTTAAAAAGCCATGTAAACATATTTACTTCACGAACCTGGAAAGCAGTGATAATGGCATGTATCTGTTGTCTGCAGGGTTGTTTTCTTTTCTCCGCCTCAATGATGTGTAATACTGAAAGTTGTCACAGGAGATTTCGTCTCTTAGCCGCACTTTTTGTTCTTTCAGTCGCGTAAATTATGTGTTTACATTCCATCTCCGTTATCACAAAACCCACGACAAACAACAAACACAGCTCTGATCACGGCATCCTCCATCCACCGTTTTTTCGCATTTGTAAATGCCGCGCTTAAAGATGCCACTGTCGGCCGATTCAGAGTTCCTATTCCCGGTGCAAATGCAACCAGGAACATGGCCTGGGGGAGAAATTATTTCTTGGGGAACTATTCTAGTGGCTAGTTCCTGTAACTGAGTTACTACTGTAACTCCTGTAACTAATAATACTACTAATAATTCTACTTATAATCAATACAATGCACTAAGGATTGATGAGCTGCTGGGTTCATGAATATTAATCATGTTGTCAGCGTTTGCTCCAAATGATTTGCTGAAATCAAAACAGGGACGGTAATAGATGAGTGCCAGCCAATGAGATTGCCGTTTGCGCATTAGCTCCGCCCACTACTGGGGAAAATCGGCATCTCTTCTGTTTGTTCTTAAAAGCTGAATAATTCCAAATGATTTGACAAGAAAAATACAACAAAGAATATCGTTTACATATAGCGTGTCGATTCTGCGTGGTATGTAAGACTCTCTCTCTTAGGTACAGATATGCTGCACATCCATTGAGCTGAACTGAAATAGTACAGATTGCTTGACAGAGAGAAACTCTCAAGCGCTCAGTCAGAGTTTTCAGTGAGTGGAAATATACGTATCTATGCTAAACCTATACTTAGCCTCTAACACACACTGACAAGTAAAATCTAAGAATTTATTAGCCGATGGCTAATGATAGACATTATTTAGTCGTCCAGAGTGAAGATTTAGTCACATATGTGAGTGATTTTCTCGCATTGTAGAGGATTGCATAAATTAGTAACCATAATAATTTGGCCTGTGGTCTGTGTGATATCAATGGCTTAACTCTAATAAGCCTAGACTTTTCTTTAGCACTGCAAAACAAGCAAGGTTTTACTTATCTCTCTCATCAAATGTGCTGTTTATCGCTATCACAAGAGCTTCGCAAATCTGTCAGCTCTTTTTTGTGTAATGCTTTAATCAGGATTTGCTCTTACATAAAAATGGCAAATGGGAAACAGGAAAACTGAAAAACAGGAACTTCAAGGTTTGAAAAAATAGCTTTCAGATGTCTTAATGAAAGACTTGATTTGTTCGCCTCACCGCACGGAATCCTGGGCTCTCAGGAACAGGTGCATCTCATCGAAGAAAATGAACAATGACTGTGGAAACATTTCTGATTACATATCCATATAACCAATTAGTGTTGCTCGGTTGCACTTGAACCCTGAGTATTAAACTGAACATGACCCTCAATCAGCATTGTTTATGTTAAAAAGATGAATGATGCCGTGGCTTGTTGAGAAAAGGTGTGCTGTTACTTTTCTAAGCATTTCACCTGGTAGATGCTAAACGGGTGAACTCAAGTCAAATTCACGCAGTGAAAACAAAATTTGCATTAAATCAGAAAAATATTATATAATGCTCTCTGAATGTGACGCGTAGATCGAGACTGTGTTCTTTTACGTGTGTGCAGCTCATGGTCTGTGGCCTCATGCAGATTTCAGTAGATTTCATCTTAAATGTGTGAGTACGCCAGAACCTGCGCAAAATTCCCTTTATAAAACCCAGTCAGTGGAGGATTGTGTGTACATGCAACTCCACCCCGTCTCCTCCCAGAAATAACCACTTATGGAGTTTACAATGCCTAGTTTTACTACACTTCATTTCCATGTATATTCCCATTCACGTGACACCATGTTTAACAGTACAAGACATTAGGAAAATATTACTATAAATGCCATTTGTGCTGTCACATTATACTGCTAGAAATCATTGACTATCCTTGTCTTGTTTTAGAAAAAATAAATCAATATTGTATAAAATACTGTTCAGAGAAAGTTTTCAGTGAAGAGTTATTGTCATTCTTTTCCAATGTCCAAATAGTATTTTTAAGGCAATTTTGCCTACAAGGTAAACATATATTTTAGGATGTTTATATAGTTAAAATTGTTGAACCATCTGCTTATTATTCCATATATTATTATATATACCAATCATTATTCACGCGATTTCTGCTATTTAGAACAAAATTTAGCGTGAAATTATCATGCACCAAGCAATACTTTAATCTAAATGTGTATATCAGATGTAAAACAGTGTTTAAATCATTCAGTTTACTTCATTACTTCGCTCACTCCAGTAAAAGAGTGCGTACGCACGTTTTGTTTTCCCGTTTCCTGCTCTTTTTCCTGTTATTGCGGTTAGCAAACAGCGTTGCATTACCACATGCACCCCCTTCTGTATTGGAGTGTGGGTCGCCTGTGACTGACTGTATTCGTCGTCTTACTGTATGCACCGAACCGTGACATCCGTACTGTGATGGTTTGGGACAAATACATGTACCGCTACACCCCAAATATATATACACCGTGTGCAGAATTATTAGGCAAGTTGATTTTCTGATCATATTTTTTTTCCCAAGCACATTTTACCATTTCCAAACCACATCAATCTTAGTAACTATTATTTTGGATTTAATCATTTATAAGTGATATATAATTGTTCATGAACGCTGGAAATGAAAAACACCTGCATAATTATTAGGCAGGTTTTCTTTTACAGATAAAATGAGCCAAAAAAGAGATTTAACTCAGACTGAAGAGTCAAAAATTATTAAATGCTCATGAGAAGGATGCAATACTAATGCAATACTAGAAATTGCAAAGTTAAAGCATGACCATTGGACAGTGAAACGCTTATTGGATCAGCAGGGTTAGACAAAAACAGGTGGAGAAGAAAAGACACATTTTAACTGCAAAAGAAACCATCAGGAACCCTTTAGTCTCCAGCGCCACCATTTTCCAGAAATGCAACCTACCTGGAGTCTCCAGAAGTGCAAGGTGTCAGGATCTCAGAGACTTAGGTTAGGTAAAGAATCCTAAAAAATAAGAATCACATACTGAAGTGAAGTTTTTTATAGGCTTTATAGACAGACAGATTGAGAGTGACTCTTGAAGGACCAGCACTACATCCTCTTGTACAACTGTTTGAAGAATTTACCTCCCAGAATCTGGCAGTAAGGTGTGGGAGTTCATTTTTAGTCCATCTCTGCAACACGGACTTCAGGGTAGGAGATGGACTAAACATGAGACTCCAGGTAGGTTGCAGTTCTGGAAAATGGTGGCGCTGGAGACTTAAGGGTTCCTGATGGTTTCTTTTGCAGTTAACATGTGACTTTTCTTCTCCACCTGTTTATGTCTGACCCTGCTGACCCAATGAGCGTTTCACTGTCCAATGGTCATGCTTTAACTTTGCAATTTCTAGTATTGCATTAGTATTGCATCCTTCTCGTGGGCATTTTATAATTTTTGACTTTTCAGTCTGAGTTAAATCTCTTTTTGGCTCATTTTATCTGTAAAAGAAAACCTGCCTAATAATTACGCACACCTCATTATGAGCTGTTTTTCACTCTTCTGTCTTATCTCTGAGTATTTGGGTTACATTGACAATGCAAATGTAAACTGTAGTGTTACAGTTCGGTGTCTAAGGCTTAGACAAGTGCTATTGTCCCACAAATGAACATGAGTGTCACCAACCTGATATCTGATTTCATCACCTCTCACTGTGCACAGTGAGTCACCGCAGACAGATCGCAGAGCAGCCCACAATTAAAAAGCAACAGAGTCAGTTGTGTCTGTCTCTATGACAACAATAATGTGGGTACGTACGTGATTGATCGGTGTTGAAAGGCAGACACTCTCCAAATCCCTGCAGCCTCTACCTCCCCCTTTTCCCACTGAACCACAGTGAAAGCAAACTATGCTAGAGTGACTGTAACACTAGTTAAAGGTTTCCTTCAGCGACGGGCTGAATGGAGTGGATCACAAAGCCTAAAAGTTCTTATTCGTTCTTCGTAGAATACTGTTTTAACATGCTGTAACTTACAAAAATTACAAAGATTGTCTATTCAAATTAAGCTGCAGAATGGTTCTGATCATTGCTCTCTAGTGTGTTCATGTTTTTACTCATGTCTGAACTGTCATGATATCAGATTTTTCACGGTTATCGTGGCCAAAAGAATTCATGGTAATGATATATTGTGATATCTATAGAAAGTAGAAAGTAAAAAAAACCCAATGTTATCAGTCAAATTCTTTACTTTGTTTATTTTATGTTTTGCTTTCTTTTAGCCAATGAATCACATCATTGCATACAATTACAACAATTGAGACAACAATTGTCTGAATTGAGAAGAAATTATATTATTTTATAGTATTCTACACAGTGATAAAGGCGAATGTCGATTAGCATTGCATAATACATGTATATTATCCTTACGAAAAAAACAAAGATGGTTTGAAGAACACAGATAAACCATATACTGTCACAATGGTGTGTTACTTCTCTTCATGTTTAATCAGTCAAAGCGTCTCTATCTGCATTTTATTCAGCTAAAGCGATGTCTTTGTCCATATTAGAGATTTCCTGGAACGTCAAAAGTTTATTACTCACTTCTGAACTTTCTGCAAGAGGGCGCCCTCCGGTGTTGTGTATGAATGATACAAATTACATGAGAGAATTTAGCGCTCCATAATGACATCGCCCTATTTTGGATAAAAATATAACAAAAATATTCCTCTCTAAAGATATTTGAAGTAAAAATCCACAAGTTTTTATCCAAATGAGCACATTTTTTTTTTTTTACTAAAAGACTCAAGGGATGTAAATATAACAAAACAAAGAACAGCGTCAGCAGTTGACAGGTTAATGTATATTTCCCGTTTCAGGACAAAGAAAAAGTCCTGCTTTATGACAGATGGCAGCGCTAAGGTGCAATACCGCCACCTATTATACTTCGGGATGTCAATTTATTTACATGTCATTTTATCATGTTTACTATTTGTTTTAAATATTACAGTTATCGCAATATATTGTCACACCCTTAATTAACACAATATCAATATTTTATTTTTGAATATCACGGTTATCGTCAATACCGGAATATCGCAACACCCCTAGTCTGAACTCGATGGACTGATTGGAAGAAATGAACCAGAGAAGATTTCCACATCAAAGAAGGCGGAGCCTCAGAGTCACACCCACCTATTATGTCATCACCTTTCCACGTTTGCTTTGGCAAGCAGTTTCGAACTCTCGAAATGAACTCCAAACGAACTTCGTTTTGGCCCGATTTTGCTCAAAATGATGTCACACCAGTTTCTTCAATTTCGCTTGAAGTATATCGGGGCCTTCAAGGGTTAGTTCACCCAAAAATGAAAATAATGTCATTTATTACTCACCCTCATGCCGTTCCACACCCGTGAGACCTTCGTTCATCTTCAGAACACAAATTAAGATATCTTTGTTGAAATCCGATGGCTCAGTGAGACCTGCATAGCCAGCAATGACATTTCCTCTCTCAAGATCCATTAATGTACTAAAAACATATTTAAATCAGTTCATGTGAGTACAGTGGTTCAATATTAATATTATAAAGCGACGAGAATATTTTTGATGCGCCAAAAAACAACAACAAAATAACGACTTATATAGTGATGGCCGATTTCAAAACACTGCTTCAGGAAGCTTCGGAGCGTTATGAATCTTTTGTGTCGAATCATGATTCGGATTGCATGTCAAACTGCCAACCGGCTGAAATCTCGTGACTTTGGCGCTCCAAACCGCTGATTCGACACAAAAAATTCATAACGCTCCAAAGCTTCATGACGTAGTGTTTTGAAATCGGCCATCACTATATAAGTCGTTTTTTTTTTTTTTTTGGCGCACCAAAAAAATTCTCGTTGCTTTATAATATTAATATTGAACCACTGTACTCACATGAACTGATTTAAATATGTTTTTAGTACATTTATGGATCTTGAGAGAGGAAATGTCATTGCTGGCTATGCAGGCCTCACTGAGCCATCGGATTTCAACAAAAATATCTCAAATTTGCGTTCCGAAGATTAACGAAGGTCTTACGGGTGTGGAACGGCATGAGGGTGAGTAATAAATGACATTATTTTCATTTTTGGGTGAACTAACCCTTTAAGAGTTAAAGTGAGCAGATGGAGACAGGTGGAAAGTGCCCCCTTCTTCCAGCATTAGTGAATTTGGGTGCCAGTGTTGATGTGCTGTGATTAAGATCCAGTAACTAGAGCTGCTGCCAGTCTGACCTCAACTGTTACTTACCCGGTAAAATGCTGTCGTCAGGGGCAACAATGCTGCGGCTACAGTGTATTCCTCGGCGCTGGAGCAGTCCTGCGAGTAAACAGAGACGGGAAGATGTTAGATGATATCACTAAAGCATATAAGCTGATGATAAAAAGAGCTTTGGCCAATTGTGCACAAAACATGACGCCACTTGCTATTTTCCTATGTTATATAAGTGTTATTACCAAGGTATGTCAAAGTATTGGTTGCATATGTCCATAAATCACATTTTTGCTTTAATAAATATGGGTAAACATATTATATATGGGCCAAGAAAGAAGTCATGCTTATTTGAAAGAGGTTTGGCTTCCATTCAGTCAGTTTTGTATGCTTTTGAGCTGTTTTCATGCATGTGCTTTTAATATTTTACATAAGCATGCCTCTGACACAGTTTTCAGGCTGTTACGATTTCCAGTTTAGAAGTGACTTCATATTTTAAATTCTTAACTGACATGACACTGTCATATTTAAACTGAACAATGGTAATTTATGTTGGTTGTTGCATAAAAAGATCAACTGGTGTGGGAGTGAAAGATAATATTTTATGAGGATCCTGGAAACAGTCGAAGCCAGAAGACTCTGCTTTTTAATGAAAAAAGAGAAATGAGAAGTCCCTGATTTGTTATGTATGATGTGGCACTGCAAAAAAAAAAAAATCAGTGAAATAGATTGCCCACAAAAAAAATTATCCACGATGAATGCACAATTATTTATCAAGACTTGTCATTTCTATATGTTCTATATTGTCGTATATAGGAATGAAGATGCTGTAAGCAGTGTCAGGATTATATTTCAATACAAAAACCAGTCACCATCTCTGCTCTCTATCCTGGCATACACATTTGAATGTAAAGACAGCAGCAAATTTAAAACATCAGCCGCTGCACAGATCTCACATGTCTGACCCCCTATGGATGGTGCAGCATGCGTTATTTATCTTTCAGTTCCATGAACTGCGTCGTTTGCCAGGGAAGCTGAAACATTCCATCATTCTAAGCTTCTGTACACAATTAAATCACTGGAAATGAACTCGGAGCAAAGTCTGTAATATTTTACCATCAAATGATCCCAATTATTCTGCGGTGAGACCTCATTCTGCTCAGACTAGAAGAAAATGTCAGTGCAAAACTCATCATGATGCTTACTATTTGTTTACCAGCAGATGAACCCTATCAGAAGAGTCTTAACGATATTCTGGTTCCCAGATATGGTCCAGGGTCCCCCAGGTCTAGTTATAATGTCTAAATTCTTGAAAATAAAACATTAAGTACTTTAGTGTAAGCTTTAATTATGCGCAAAAAGAAAAACACAAAAAAAATTACATAGAGGGGTCAATATGTCTCTTAAAATATCAGATAATTCTACCTTATTATGACAGGGCTCGACAAAAAGTACTGGCCTGGGGCCAGCATGAACGACTGACGGAACAGTTGACGGAACTGTCCCTGTCCTGATCGGGCCAGTGCTGCATTGTCACTAAAGTTTATCATTTGCATGTGTTTTTAAGCCTTGGCAATTTTAATATTCAAGTGCAAGAACACGTGAAAGAGAATTAAATTCGGTACTCACACGCTGTGTGAGAAGTTTTGTGTGCACACATCTAAAGCACGTGCCCAGAAAGACTCGCATCTCAGACAGCGTGCGAATACTGAATTGAGTTCTCTTTCAAGTCTTCTTGTGCTTGAACGGACAAATTCACAGAAAATTATGTCAAAATGACCTTATTGGAGAGTATCCTCATAAACAGTCGGTTATGGTTTAAGTGTACATAACAGTTGAGAAATAAAACGTGTATCAGTATATTGGATCCGTGTTTTCGGTCTTAAAGTGACAGCAGCCTAATATTCCTGGTGCTGTCTGTGTTTTTTGATGTTAAACAACAAAAGACAAAGAAAAAAAAAATGTTAAAAAAAATACTTCATAGTTACACCACATGACATTTTGAGTCTTTAAATTTAAACTTGAAAATACTATAAATGTTTTTCAAGACCATATAAGACCAATTTTTATTGCGGACACTCTTACTGTGCATGTCGCTGACCCATTACACAGATCTTCTGAAGTGAGGTGAAGTGTAGCCAAGTATGGTGTCCCATACTCGGAATTTGTGCTCTGCATTTCACCCATTCCAGTGCACATACACAACAGTGAGTATTGAACAAACACACACAGTGAACACACACCCGGAGCAGTGGGCACTCGAACCTGTGACCTTCGGGTTACAAGTCCGACTCTCTAACCATTAGGCCACAACTGCCCCCAGTTAATACATATTCAGCTCAATATAATATACAGTAAGCACACGCAAACACTTTGTACATGCCAGTAATCAGACAAGTCACTCATGGTGTGAATTATTGTGTCACCGAGAGACTTCAGGGGAGGTCAGAAGAGTGTTGTTGGTCAGCTTCTGCACAGCACGTATGTAAATTTTCTCAGGAATAAGGGAGGATGTTGAGTGACTGTGACTCACTACAAACTATACGTGCTGATGCACAAGTGCAAACAGTTTGAATGGAAGTGCACATGGAACGTGACACGTCGTTCTCTATAGTTCAGTCTGCTATGGGATCTGCAGTCACATGATGTGACTCACTTGTATCCTGTTTTACTCCTATATTTACAGTCACACACTGTGCGCTGCGATGCAGGAATAGGCAATGTGTCAATTTCCTGTAAACCAAAAGCTTTATTTTGACTGCTTTCTAGGAATGGCTTTAACACAGCAGTTTCAGAAGTCCAAATGCAGATTTTGAGCATGTTTCACAATTGCTTTTCTGTAAAACAGAAGTTGTGGTTGACCCAACTGTTTAAAAAGCATTGCTCTTACTTTTGCTCATGCTTAGCGTTGTGGTTTTGAACCTTAAAGTCACCATGAAATCAAAACTGACCATTTCTATTTTTTATGGAATATTGCATTATATATTATAAATGATCATGTGCACATCATTAAAGATGTTCCCTTGTTTAATCAAAATAACTTTCCCTCCCTCTTGCAGCAACATCTCTTCTCTGATGATGTGTTTACTGGTGCGGGGGCGGGGCAACCTGTCACTCACATGAGATCGACCAATAGCAAACCACAACCAACAAACAATCCAATCAATTCCTTATGGACAATATCAAGTCCTGCCCTACACTTGTTCTTGTTTGAAAAGCTGTTTCACTCAGATATACGCCACAATAGGGAAGAAAAGACTATTGCAACTTCGGGACACTTGACATTTGATATTCAACAATGTTTGGATCCGCCTGCATCGACACCATTGAATGCGAACTGAACTGAGCTGGATGATGACGTCACTGTTTACTCCAGTGCTGATATAGATAAGTTAACTAAATTAATAACTATTGATCCTTACAACGGAATGAATCAATACTGAATTTACTTAAGCTGGACAATGACACCATTTTCTTTAAGAGCTGCTGTGCAGCCAAAAATTATATACCAGTTATCACTGTAAAGCTGCTTTGACACAATCTGCATTGTAAAAAGCTCTATATTAATAAAGGTGACTTGACTTGACTTTCGTTTCATGCTGATTTTATATATTCAACCTGAATGATACACTATCAGTCAAAAGTTTGGAATAAATATGATTTTTTATGTTTTTGAAAGAAGTCTCTTAAGCTCACTGCATTATTCAAAATGCTAAAAAATCAGCTTTGCATCGCAGGAATAAATTACAATATATTCAAACAGAAAACAGTTATTTTTAAGTTGTAATAATATTTCACTATATTACTGTTATTACTTGATTTTTGATCACACAAGTGCAACTTTGGTCAGCAAAAGAGACTCAAAAACATTTGAAAAAATCGTAATTATTGCAAACTTTTGACCAGCAGTGCACCTCAAATGTAGCTTGTAGGCTGGCATTGCTTTTAGTTGCTTTTCTAGTTACTTTTATTGCCACAGTGTGTCCTATCTCAATCGTTTGTTAAGACAAACCAGAATCCTGTGGCCTCCTCCTGTTTAGCTGGCCTCATTGGTAGGCATCCTAGGGAAGCTGCACTTGTTCAACATGGGAATGATGCACTTCACAACTTCCCAGCACATTTATTTCTGCAACTTTCACAGAGCATTGCGTAAGTTCATCTGACTGCGAAGTCAGATATCACCCACTGAATGCCAAGACAAAGAATTTAGCACAGTGGGTCTCCTGCTCTAGAGTTCACAAGGAGCGGTGGCAAAACAACTGCAGACAAATGAGGAAAAGAAATGAAATCAGCAGGCGGTTCACCTAGACTTAAAAAATAGATGATGTGAGACCCCAGTGTGCCTTGTAGGGCTGTCAAAAGTACAGAATTCGGTACCAAGTCGGTACTGAAATTTTAAAAATGTGACAATACCAGCATTTCTCCCTAGCATTTTGAGCACCGTTGAGCAGTTTCCTAAACACCTCTGATTGGCTATTGTGTTCATGCGCTCAACAGATACATCTGTGATTGGCTACAATGATCAACGCTTCAAAAACATGTTGTAAATAGACATCTTTGACACTCTTCACAGAGCACTTACACAGATACACAAGTATCACATGCATCTTTCAGGGGATCCCTAATATTTACGCTGATAGGCACTTGCTTTCAAACGCTCCCGTGTGTATCTGTGTAAGCGCTTGATGAAGAGTGTCAATGATGTCTATTTATAACATGTTTTTGAAGCGTTGATCATTGTAGCCAATCACAGACGTATCTGTCGATCACAGAACTCATTTGAATGTGCAGATAACAAGTTTACTTTAAATGAATCATTCTCTCAGAAACTGTCATTGTATAATCACCCTCATGTTATTTCCCCTATAATTTTATTTTTTAGTTCTCATAATCACGTATGAAATAAAGTGGTTTAGTGTCATTGCTGTCAATTCTGTTGCAAAGCATCTTGATGCCCCAATTTTGAATATGCACATGCACAAAAGCCACTAAAACGTTTTTTACCCAGCTGAAAACACCTAGCTGTGGGCGCTTGAGAACGCTTCGGTGCGCAGCATTTAAGTTGAGACGCTATGTGCTATGATACGTAATTTCCGCAGAACTGTTACTAGTATCTGATTTCACAAATAGTTTGTTTCTGAGTATAAAAATGTCGACACAATGTAACGTTTTGGATGAAGAGATGTATTTTTTGTTGTCATTAGGGCCCGAGCTCCGATGGTGTGAGGACACTATTGGAATTGCTCCGTTTCTTATTATTATTCTACCGCTTCTGGCAAATGAATCGCTTTTTTGAGGGCCTAAACATGCTCAAAAACTCATTAAACTTTGCACACACATCAGAAGTGGTGAAAATTTACGTCAGTTATGGGTTTCAGAATTAGGTGTGGCAAAAGGTGTGGCGCCACCTACACAATTTCAATGAAGTGCCCCTCGTGCTATGTTTCAAGTACAGGTATGAAATACGTATATATATATATATATATATATATATATATATATATATATATAGATTTTATTTTATTATAACAAACTTAAAGTTAAATAAAGATAAATATTCTAAATAAATTACAAATATTTGAATATTTAAAATATAAATTATAATAATTTTCTTTAAACATATATAATAAGTAGAATAAGTGCCTCATCTCCTTGTGTGTGTCATAGTGTGTCATTAACTTTGTTTGGAAGAACCACACATGGAACACTGTGCTTCTGCGTTCCAGAGGGAAAATAAACTCATGTGGGTTTCAAATGACATGCAGTGGGTAAATGATGAAAAGACTTCAGGATTTTTAGGTGAACTATTGACTTGATTGAATGATTACAGAGCAGCAACGGCTGCTTTACTGTGTTGTTCCAAACGCTGCAGAATGGATGTGCAAAGCTCTGATCTACTTCCTTCACCCCCAGCACAGCATAAAACAAATGTGACTGACAGGCTGAGTAAGTGTTTGCAAGGGCCCCCCGCCGATAGAGCAGGCCGGAGCTGGCCCATAACCCTGCGGCACAGGAAATGACTGGGATGCCACAGTGCATCTCCGCTTCATAGCATGCCAGACCTCTGCTGGGCTTGCACAACATTCAGCTCCAGAACCCGCCACAGCTGGACAAAACGCACAGCAGAAGAAAACAAGATTCTGTAAATTAGGCTTTTTAATAGGCTTGTTTTAAACATGATAAGGTCCATCATTTATTGCCTGGTGAGATAAGTGCAGTTCAAGAGCACTGACTCCGGCACCATTCTTACGTCTGAAGTAAAACCGGGAGGTGTCCTTTATGTTAACAGTCATCAACAGCAAACACCCGAAGAATGCATAACAAATATGTGTTAACAGCTCTCTGATTTTCCGAGAAGTTGTGTAAAATCAGGCTAGCTCCGATGGGATCGCGAGCTTTGCGAAGGAGGGATGTGGTACCATGACTCTGTCTTCATCTGTCGCACGCTACGCAAACCGGCCGATCTCAAACAGATGGACCCAGAGTCCAGACGCCTGAGATCATACGCATGTTTTGATGAAAATTAAATTGTCTACATACTATAACAAACACTTCAGAAAAAAAACAATAAATGTCGTCTAGCATTTAAACAAGCACTGTGATGATTAAGGGAAGCAGGAATGGATGTCACAAGCGTTTTTTCGTGTTTGCTACTATCACAAATCCAAATGCACACAGCACACAGTTTTAAGTATTTCCACATCTTGATGATTTCCTACATAGATATTTAAAAAAAAAAATCTGACTTTAAACCTTTTGTGAATTAATCTGATTAATTTATTAATAAAAATGTACTTATCCTGGTGCTTTTCTACATGATTATTAAAAAAAAGAAATATAGCTTGTTTTTTTAAACCTTTAATCAGAATAATTTGAAATTTACGATGCTTTGCTGTTCGACTATTTAGAAAGGAAATATGATTTAATGAATTTTGATTTTACTTAGGGGACCGTTTACACAACACAGTTTTTAATTAAAAACAGAAAACGTTTTATGTGTTTTAACTAAGGCTGTCAAGCGATTCAAATTTTTAATCTAATTAATTATATGATGTGGTGATTACTTCATCTAATTAATCGCAAATCAAATTTGACTGAGAAATTACCCCCCAGATATAATTTAAAGTCATTATTGTGTAAAGCATCAAACAGACATTACAAAAAGTAGATTTGGCAAGAAATATTTTGTTTGATTTAACACAGAATTTATTTCACAAACTTTTGGACAATAAGGTTGAGTAAATGATGACTGAACTTCGAATTTTGGGTGAACTATACCTTTAATGATTTTTTTTTTTTTTTTTTTAATTAATATGGAAATCTGAAATTATTTTTTAAATTAAATTATACTCTAATAAAACTCTAAAACTACCAGTAGGTGGCGTTAAATGTCTTAATGATTAAGTTATTCATTCATTCATTCATTCATTCATTCGATTTGTTCAAACAGTTGATTCATTCAAAAGTGAAGTAAATGGTTCTCTTTAAGAATTGTCCATTAAACCATTTGTTCACACGATTTGCTCAAAACATGGATTCAGAATTGAAACACCGCTGCGTGTTGCTCGGAGATGAACAGTCCTGCTTTGTCTTTATATTTTCGTTGGCAAAATTGAGCAAAAACAGACAATATTGCGTCTAAAATAATACAATATTAACTTCTTATTTATTGAACTATTGTGTAAAATCAGTATTGCATTTGCACTTGTGCAATTCGGGACAAAAACAGCACTTGTGTGATATTGCACTCATGACTTGTGTGATAGAGCTTATATCATATGATGTAAATATGAGACAAACTTAAACAGTGGCATTTTTGCCCCATATCTTGAATTTTAGGGACTACATTCTATAGGCTTCATAGCGCAATGTTTTCGCCCTGCATCATATTTGTCATCAATCAACTGTAATGTCATGTCAGATGACCAACGTAGGTCTGGGGTGGAGCAAGTGTGTTAAATGCATAATTTGAACGCATAATATTTGAACAGCCCTAGTTTTAACCATTCATTTACACTATGGCGTTTTGGGGGCCTGAAAACACAATTTTTTAAAAACTGACTTCAAAGTGCAATACCGTTATTGTCTCCATGTAAACTACAAAAAACATGAATTTGTGAAAGCAGTGACATCATGCGCATGTGTATAGTGTTTCTTTACAAAGTGATATCGCCAACTACTGGCCTGGCATGAATAATACAGCATTTTTAATTGTTTTCGCGGATTCGCGTGAACAGGGATCGCTAAAGAAAAAGTTTCAGTTTTTAGTACATCGTTGTCGTGTAACGTACCCTTAATTTACTAAATAAACGCAGAGTCGTCACTTAGATTCACTGGGACCCTAGGCCCAATAAGCAGGATAAGGACCTTAGTGAAACCCCTTATAAAAAGGCTGGTGACAATAAAGATTCTGCAATTTAAATATAAAAGTTACACCCCATGTAAACTGTAAGAAAGTTACGTAGTGTGACAAAACTAGAACACTGAACTATCAACTACACATCTTCATAAGGGGCTTTCGCACCGGGTAGTTCTAGGAACTAGGCACCAGGGTGGTTTCCCGAGAACTAATGTTCCCCTAGGCCCGTTTTCCTGGTTGCATTTGCACCGCCAGTAGGAACTCTGAAGTGACGTAACCCGCGTTTGTTGTTGTGACTTTTATTTTGACTGTGCGCCAGAGCCTGAGCACACAGTGCTCCTATTCTCCATTAGTTTATGATCTGTTTAACAGTTCTGTCTAATACGTTATTACACAGAACTGTTATACAAAGAAAGTAGACAGTATATGATAGCCTAAATATACAGGCTATAACCTGTGTGTAAAAATGGCGAGTGCTGGTGTTTCGTGTGCGTTCGGCCAATCAGCGTACACGTACGTCACTGGTAATACCTATTGAGCTGGGTTTGACCCTACTCTGGAGTAGGAGCTAATTTAGTTCCCCCAAAAGGAGTTCCTAGAACTAAAATTGTTCCTAGTTCCTGCGGTGCGAACACAGCAAAAAGTGGGTACTTCCACAAATAGTTCTGGGAAGTATGAAAAGGTTCCTCCAGAGCCAAAGCCCCTATAACTGATGTGTTCACTTTGCAGTGTAGAATATTTAGTTCAATTTTCAATTTTCAGTAATATTGACACTATCGGATGAGAACAAAATTCAAACTAAATTGGGCTGGATAATGACACAAAAGCTACATCGACACTGAATCAACATTGAAATGACTTGAGCTGAATAATGACAATATTGTCTTCTGTAGAGCTGCTTATAGCCGATAATTGAACTCGTTTAGTAATTGATGAACTTTGAAACATTGACACTTTTACTGAATTGAATTTAGACAACATTTAACTCAATTAAGCTGCATAATGGCACTATTATCTTCTGTAGAGCTGCTTTACAGCTTAAATTGAATTAGTTTCATTTGCACCACTGTTAATTTTAATGTAAAGCTGCTTTGAGACAGTCTAGTTTGTTGCATCACTCGCAGTTGGAGCAAATAATTAGAACACGCATGTAACACAATTTGACTGAAACATTTAAAAAGTCCGTGTGCGTGTGTCTGTGCGATTAAGTCCCCAGCTATTCTTAGCGCAGATGTAATAATAAACAAAAAAACATAAGTTGAATAATCACTGGCGTCACTGCTGTCTGTTGTAGCTCTTCGTCGAAGGCGATGACAGCGCCTGCAGTGTAATATGAAAGCAATTAGGGTGTCCAGGCAATCTGCTATTTTTGTTTGTCTTACAGCTCATCTGAGACGAATGCATTGACCTCGGCGCCACACATGAGACAGAGTCATGACAAACTATCCTGAAAATGTGGAGATCTTTTATAACACTTCTTGCCTTTGCACAATATAGCAGTGCAAAGAGCAGCCCTACATTACCATGAAATGCAACATGACAATTATTAAAAAATTCTTGCGATACTTTCCCTGATCTTGTGAGCAAGATTATCACATGAACTCACATTATTTGCTCTGTAATGCAAGTTTTGTTCTTCGAAAACAGCGCATACCTGTCAGGAGCCTAAAATTTATGTAAGCTCCCCAACAAATCTCAAATACCAAACGCTCCAAAGAGATTTAAACAACAGTGAAGATCAAGAAGAACTGCAGCCACATCTGAGGTGGAAGATTTATGTCCTATATAAAACAAAAACAAAAGTTTCCAACAGTACGGTAGTGTCGGATATGATCTCTGCTATTTCCAGTGAGGAGGAGAATATTCCTCATAAAGTCTCTAAAAACTGGGTAACGCTTTATTTTACAGTGACATAAGCCTCACGCAGTCAGTCCATGTCTGATATTTGTGCACATCCGATTGGAATCAGTGCGTGTGAATGGCAAAAATCACATCCATTTTGATCTTCATTCATATGTGGTTTGAAATCAAATCCAATTTCTGAAAATCCATTTCAGTCTGACTGCTCTGATTGGATTTTGTGTGGTTTATGCTACTTTATGACGCCATATAAAACTTAAAACACGTCAGATGTTTTTATAGGAAACATGATGAAAGTCACTGCAGATACAAGATCTTGACCAAAACCTGATGCACCTCTTGATGGAAATAACATCACAACATTTATTTCCATCAAGAGGTGCATCAATTTTTGGTCAAGATCTTGTATTGACAATGCAAGAGGTGAGCGCTCTGTAAAGTCTCCTCCAGCACATCCCAAAGACTTTCAATGAATTTAAGGTCTGGACTCAGAGGTGCCAATTCATGTGTGAAAATGATTTTTCATGCTCCCTCCTAAACATTCTTTCACAATTTGAGCTTGATGAATCTTGACATTGTCATCCTGGAATATGGCCATGATGTGTCTTCCTACATGGTTGTTTAAGAAATGAAAAGCTACACACTCCATCAATTAGGGTTAGAAGAACGGAATCTAGTCATAAAAATGGAATTTACTGTATAACGCGGAATGTCATGGAATTTTGATGAACATTTTTGATGAATGAATAAAAAGTAGTACAGACTCGTGTGTACTGTATGTTCATTTTTTGTGCTTCCTTGTCGTTCATTCATCAACTGTGCTTTATTTTTCGTGAAGCATTTTGTTGTGCGTCAGCTGTGATAAACAGACATCCACTCGCATTGCGTGTGTAACAGTGGCCAGATAGTGAGAGTTCTGCTGTTAAACGACTGCGCACTGACGGCCACTAGAGAATGAGGTGTTTAGCGTCATTGGTAATGCACTCGCCTCGCATGCCAACAGCGATCGGGCCGGGGTTTGAGACCGACTCGGAGCAGGGTGGTTAGAATTGGAGTGTGAGTTTTGGAGGCCGAGCAATGAAGAGAGGGGTGGGTTTGTTTGGGTTGATTTCAAATATCAACAATGTCCAACAGCATTGTTCAAATACCACTTACTGCACCTTTAAATATGAATCCTGCATACGTGTCTGTGTGTGAATGAATGGCCCAGACATGCGGTTTCCTCTAAAACACATACACACACACTAAAGCATGTGACGCCTGCGGTGTTTTTAGCCTCTGCCGCCTCACTATATGAGGACATGAACGCATGAACATCTCCAGGGCCGCTCTGAGAATCACTTCATGAGCATTTTATGGTTTCTTTTGAGAAAAAAGATCGTCATATCATAAACTCAGAAACTCAAAGGTCACGGCAACCTGTCAAAATAAAAGTTTGGTTTAACTTGAAGAAACTCTGACAGAAATATATTGCTATTGCACTGTAGAATGTAGCTACGTCTCAGTGTAGTAATACTAATAATACTTACACTAACAATAATAAATTATTATTAAAACTTTATTTTTTTTTTTAAAGGAATAATCACAATTTTTCTTCCATGTTTTAATTTTAACAGTAAAGCTCTGTTGTGCAGCACTTTATTTGACAAAAAATTGTTTAATTTCATACGATTAAAAGATAAATGAAATGTATGTTTTATGCCTCAATTTGATTGCCATAAAAATTAAAATACACAACAGAATTTCTGAAAAAAATAAAATAAAAATCATAGCGCCCTATTACTGTAGGGCCCTAAAAAATTAATAAATGTAGTTGTTTTTATGAATTCAATTAATTATACATGCTTTTTGATCATTAAAATTTAATTAAACAATTAAAATGGAATTCAGAAAGCTTAAAACAGAAAACTTAAATTAAAAATTGTTGTTAATAAATTGTTGTTAAATTGTATAAGTTTCATGATTTCAATTAATTAGACATGCTTTTTATTACTAAAATTTTATTTAACCATTAAAATGGAATTTGGAAAAAAATAAAATGGAATTTGGGAAAAAATAAAACGGAATTCATAGAGCCCTATGTATTGCACTGTATTGTATTAGAATAACTGTCTCATTTCCTTGTCTGTGTCATGCCGCATCATTAAGTTTACATTAACTTTCATTAACATTAACTGTGTTGAATCAAAAGAGCAGAACGCGACACTGCCATTCTGCGTTCCGCAGGTGATTCATTCCAACAGGTTTGGAAGAGCAGATCAAAGACAATCAGACACATGGACCGTCCATGCTGCTTTCTCCGATGTTATTCAGACTTCTACATAATACAGCTTGTCATTTTCACCCGTTTCATGTCATGTTGTTGCCTCTGGTGCCAAACAACCTTTGCCCTTGACACGGTCTCTGGAGGTCTACATGAAATCCCTCTTGCTTGGGCCCAGCATGCTTGTTTCTGTCTCTCATCTCGATTAACAGACTCTGATAGCAGATAGCACATGCATTTCATCTTTTGAAAGCTGCTCCACATCTGTATCTCATCTCATAATGGAAAACAATACATTACAGACCTGCGTACGGCTTAGTTATCAGATGACAGCTATACAAAAATATTTCTCTCCATTGGTTATGAACTTTTTTATATATGTATATAAAATGTAGATATTTTTTAAATTGTGTTTTCAAAACTTTTTCATCTAACAACCCCACTCTTCTCGGCCGCAGATGTTGATATCCGTGGCCCAAGCTGGTCTGTATTACTTTGTCGAAAGTATGTTCGGAATGTCCAGTGACTCTATAAAAGTCACTAGCTGTTTAAACAGCACAGCATCATTAAAATCCCCCCAACACACCGACGTGAAGCTGTAAAACACAAGGAACTACCAGCGGGATCCCACTCTGCTCTGAGATTAATGGCATTGTGACAGTTTATAAAGGAATGTGATGGACTAACACACAATAAGTCATGAAGTGCTATGACAAGAAAAGGACATAGTAATGCAAAACTCAAACAGCTTCGCATAAATCAAACGTCCCTCTTACAGGAAGCTGCGCACCTATAGATCAGTAAGATGTTCTAAATTGTAACGAGCAATAATACCTTTCTGGGTATTATTAAAGCAATATTATTCCCTTTAGTGTAATAAAACAGCACAATAAGTCATACAGGCACAGTGCTGGCTGAAAAATTCTGGAAAATCTGGAGCTTTTAAACGAAAAGGTCCATTTCGATTTGCCTTGTCAGAGATGTTTGTTTAACACTAAATCTGCTGTTCCCTTTCTTAAAAGACTCCAGGCATTGCATTTAATTAATAACCTACTTTACGTCATAGATCCTATCAGGAGGTCCTGTCGGCAGTATTTTAAAGGGAGAACAAAGAGCTGCTGATTTTCCCTAAATGGCAGTTTGTGGTTTACCCTTAATATACATTTTAAGAAACTCTTTCCAGGACACGCATGACCAGAGCTTGACATTAACATTTTTGCTCAGCAGCCACTGTGGCTAGTGTTTTTCCACTCAGAATTTTCACTGGCCACAATTTTGACATTGATACCAAAACGGCCATATAGATAGTTTTAATATTATCTCATAATTTGGCAGCAGGTATATTAGGCTGCTGTCACTTTAAGACCTGACGCACGGATCCATTATCCTGTTACACATGCGTTTTCTTTCTCAACTGTTTACGTTCAATTAAAACAACTGACTGTGTTTACATGAATACTCACCAAGACCAGCATTTTGACATTATTTTGTGTGTATTTGACTGTTTAAGCACAATAAGCAGTGAAAAAGAACTCAATGAAGTACTGAGAGGCAGCTTTATGTGCGCGCACTTTGGGTTTGAGCACAAAATCTGTGGGAATGAGTAAAACTATGCGCTATACACTCAATCTCACGCCGAAATTCAAGCCCTGTAACACTAACAATATTCATCCGGAGCAAATGAAATGAGTGAGTGTGGGGAGACGGGTTTGTGTGTCGACTCGCTGTCGGAGAGATGAGAGAGAGAGAAAGATCAGCTGGTATCGTGTGTCTATTCTGAGGAAAATGAGTATTGGAAGCGTTTCAGATATTTCAGTATTGATATATATCGAAAAATCAATATTTTTGACAACAGTACGTTGCACTTAGTTTATTATTTCAGATTCCTTTTTAAAAGACTACAATTGAAAAATGTATATATTCTGTTCTTAACACCCACCACAGGTGTATTTCAACAGTGGTGTGCAACGCAGTCACTCCTACTAGCTCCTTTGGTGGGTTTAATTTTATACATCATATAGGCTATACATTTTTCAATAGTAGTCTTTTAAAAAGGCATCTGAAATAAAAAAAAAAAAACTATGTGCAATGTAGTGTTGTCAAAAATATTGATTTTTTGTACTTTCAGCCAACGTGCATGCACATAAACTGCTTCGTAGTACGGTCTCGTGCTAAATTGTGTTCTTTTTCACTGCTTGTTGCACTTAAACAGTCAAATACACACAAAAAAGTGACAAAATGCCAGACTTGGTGAGTATTCACATAAACACAGTCAGTTATATTTTAAGTGAACGTAAATACTTGAGAAAGAAAGAGCATGTGTAACAGTATAATGGATCCGTGCATCAGGTCTTAAAGTGACAGCAGCCTAATAAACCTGCTGCCAAATTATGAGATAATATTAAAAATATCTATAGTGCAGTTTTTCCCCATGGTATCGATATTAAAAGGAGTGAGTAGGAGTGACTGCATTACATGCCATTTCTGAAATCCACCCGCATTTGGCGAGTGTTAATGTCAATCACTGTGCATAACTAACATTCTTCATCCCCCACTAACCTGCAGTTTAACTCTATCTGTCTGTCTGTCTGTCTATATATTTACTAAAAAGATTATAAAATATTTTAAAATATAATATTTGTTCAAAATTAAAAGCACTTTCATTACAATAAAACTCTTTTGTGAATATGTATTTCAAATTAAAGTGTGAATTTTTTCATTGTTACAGTATTGTCTCCTATTCCAATTTAATACCAGTGTTTGAATTGTCAGTATTTTGCAAATATAAAATATATATATATATATATATGTGTGTGTATATGTGTGTGTGTGTGCGTGTGTGTGCGTGTGTGTGTGCGTGTGTGTTTTGCTTCTTTTTTTTTTTTTTTTGCAGTGGCAGCCACTGAAAAGCACTGCAGGAAATTTAATGTTGCATTGCAGCATTTCATATTACTTGATTAAAGTGCTATTTGAAAAGTTCCTAATTTTATTTTGTAGGTCTCCTACAACATGTTCACATGCATCAAAGGTTAAAAAACGCTTTCATTTTCTCATAATATACATTGCACATCACCACACTTTTCAACGATTCTCAAATAACTTGTCCGATGATTCAGTCTCTCTAAACCCCTCCTTTCCGCGAGCCTGCTCTGCTCTGATTGGCCAGATAGCCAAGTCTGTTGTGATTGGTCTACCGCTTACATTGCAAGTAACAATGGCGTCGATTTTACTATATCAATCCGACCACGAGTCAGATAATGAAACATTGGAAGAACTTGTTATTCAACTCGAACCTCCATTGCAAGGACGACTTGAGCAGGACGTTTCTCAGTGATACGCTACTCAGTTTGACTCAGTTTCATCATGAGAAGTTGCAACTGCAATTCCTCACCATCAGCATTAACAAGTGTATGTCCATCAACAAACCCATGTGTATATTTCTAATTTATTGCGGTGCACATGTGGGAACTGTATCATTTAACTGTATCAATAATAGTGCTAACGTTAGCTGAGCACTAACGTGAATGACTGATGAAACATTAAAGTTTGTAAAACAAATCTTGCTCCATCCTTTATCATTACTCAAAGTAGTAAGAACAACAGACAATCTGCATTAATGGACACAATTTTAGGTAATAGGTAAAACACTTTAACTGCTCTGGTGCTTTGTGGTAGTAAATTCTGGAAATATTGATGCCCACCTGTAGAGCGCAGTTCATCATGCGAACAATATGATCAAACTGCTGGTGGTCCAGAATGGCACGGTTCTGCCGGACGTGGTGGCTGAGCTCTTCGGTCAGACACTGGCGTGCTGCTCTGCCTTTCAGGGCCCGAAGAGCCGCAGGGAGCGTCTGAAGAAACAGCAGTGTCAAGGTATTACTGAAACATATGCTTTTCAAGCGTGTACCATTCACCTAAAAACACTGGGCCGCCCTCATCTGGATACAGAAGTGGTTCGCTTCAATATATGCATGCAAAGGCCGCAATCATTCCAGCTAAATCCAGTCGGCTGACCTCTGACCCATAGTTAAAATTCCAGAATGGTTGTTATTGATGAGATTTTACGTCTAGACAGTGGCAGCACCCTCCGCTCAGGTTTACTCGGGCTGAGGTTGTGTGGAGGTGATGTCTTTACTGGCTCAGAGAAGCCGTTAAGCTGCAAGCACAACATTTTTACAACTGTAAAGGGATGCAAGCTTGCATCGTATAACCTACAATTTAAACTCAATGTGTGCAGGTAGCTGGCTACCATTCCAATGCAAACACACTGGGGATAGATCACAAATGATGGCAGGCTCCAAACATCCCCTGTCAGCAAATTTCCTTTGCTACAGGTAATTTGCACAAAGTTATTTAGACTAAAAATATGTTAAGATGCTTTAGTCAAACACCAGTCTCGGTTAATGTTAGAATAATATTAGGATTAGTGATAAGGGCAGGGAAATTAGAAGAATATGTGTGACTGTTTGTTCACCCCTTTCCTCCTACGCTTGTACGACTTGCAGCTGGAGAGCTTTGCTTATCGTGCTATGAACGGCTTCGCTAATGCGAGCTAATCTGCATGCTGTCTTTTTCCAGATGTGCAAGAGAATATGTGGGTTTAATCCTTCTGTCATCACAGTAATGATTGCATCACCTTCTCTGTCTCCAGAGTCTTGTTGTCGAAGATGAAGCCGATGCACGTCCGGACCACCTCCAGTCTACGAGCGCTGTTAAAAACCGAGCTGGCCTTGCCCAGGATAGATACTGCATAAAAGATAAGAACCGATAACAAATGAAGAGGCAATGTATTATTATACACAAGGCAAAGCGGAGGGACTATAAACCCCTTAACCGTGATAAAATCACTGCAACACATCATCTTAAGTCTGGAAAAATAAAAGACACCAATGTAAGTCAATAACTATTGAAATAAACCGCTTATATAAGCAAAATATCCTCCCTCAGGATGATATAAGAATCTTTGCTTTGCACCAGGATCATGATCACCCTATCAAGGTTTATTTTGCATTAATGAACAGTGACTGTACATTATGCTCATTACTAAACAAATAAGTAAATCAGAGGTTTACAGCATTTTTTTGTCTGCCAAACACTAAATCAGGGTTCCTCAAATCCAGCCCTGGAGGGCCACTGCCCCGTCCTGTCAATCAAGGTCTTCAGAGATACTAGAAACATACAGGTATGTGAGTTTGATCAGCTGCAGCAGCCCTGAAATTTAAAGTCAGCCTGAATCGATTCATTTTCCAAATGCATTTATTTGCATTTTTTTCTATAATAATGTTCTGTCTTCATCATTTTCAACCAAAATTAAACTTCTGTTTCATGCTGACTTTAACTCATGTTAACCTGTCAAATTAATTTCACAACATCTTTAAATTAATATATACACACATACACATTTCTTATTTATTATTATGAATGTTGAATACAGGAAAACATTCAAAAGTTTGGGGTAAGATAAAAAAAAAAAGAAATTAATACTTTTATTCAGAAAGGATGAAGATTAAGACATTTATAATGTTACAAAAGATTTCCATTTCAAATAAATGCTGTTCTTCTGAACTTTCTTTTCATCAAAGAATAAAATGTATCATGGTTTCCACAAAAATATTAAGCAGCAAGAACCACCATTTTAATACTAAGAACCACTATTTATAATTAAGCACCATGTATGTATGTATATAAAAAGGGATCGGTAAGATTTTTTAATATTTTTAAAAGAAGTCTCTTCTGCTCACCAAGGCTGCTTTTATTTGATTAAAAAAACAGTAATATTGTGAAATATTATTACAATTTAAAATAACTGTTTTCTATTTGAATATATTTTAAAATGTAATTTATTCCTGTGATCTGAATTTTCAGCATCATTACTCCAGTCTTCAGAGTCACATGATCCTTCAGAAATCATTCTAATATGCTGATTTGCTGCTCAAGAAACGTTTCAGATTAATAACAATGTTAAAAACAGTTGTGGAATTTTTTTTTTAAGATTAATCGCACATACAATTTGGCTGAGAAATTACTCCCAAAAGATAATTTAAAGTCATTGTTGTGTAAAGCATCAAATAGACTTTACAAAAGTAGCTTCAGCAAGAAATATTTGATTTGATTCAATATTTGATTATTTTTGGGTGAACTATACCTTTAATGTTTTTTTGTTTTTTTTTATTATTACTATCAAAATTTGAAATAAGAAATTATTTTATAAGAAACTAAATATAAGAAACTAAAACTGCCAGTAGGTGGCAGTAAATGTCTTAATGATTCATTCATTCATTCGATTCATTTGATTAATTCAAACTGCTGATTCATTCAGGAGTGAAGTAAATGGTTCTCTTTATGAACGGTCCATTGAATCATTAGGCTTGTTGGACTCGAAGCGGCGCTGCACAGACCGATTGGTGTATGACAACAAAGTCCCGCGAGAGTGAGCAGACGGCTCCGTGAAGCACCGCTTCAAGTTCAACAAGCTTAATGGTTCACCCGATTAGTTCAATATGTGGATTCAGAAATGAAACACCGCTGTGTGTTGCGTAGAGACAAACAGGTCTGCTTTGTCTTTAAATTTTAGTTGGCAAAATTGAGCAAAACAGACAATATTGTGTCTAAAATAACACAATATTAACTTCTGATTTATGGAACCGTTGTATAAAATCAGTATCACATTTGCACTCGTGCGATTCTAGACAGAAAAATAGCACTAGTGTGATATTGCCTTCGTTAATCATGTGATATAGCTTATATCATATGATTTAGATATGAGACAAAAACTCAGTGATTAACGCATTAAATTGACAGCTCTAATATACATATATAAATGATGAGAGAGATGGGTTGTGTAATGAACCCGTCACTCACCCACAGGGGGTCCGGCGGGCACCACACACTTCCTCTCTGGACGGGTACTGATAGGGGCGGTGTGCTGCTTGGCCAGGCCCTCCTGTATCAACTCCTCCACCCTCTCCTCCTCCAGAAAGGGAAAGGGAACCACGTGCACCCGCAGGTGCGAGCCCTCGCTGGGACGAGGCACTTTCTGGAAGGCCATGTGGGGGTTCGGGTTCTCCTACAGAATGCATGACAACACAACTGTTGAAATTCAGGATTTAGAAATGTTTTCCGGCTCAGCGCCTTTTTGTTTTTTGTAAAATTTTGAGCGAAAAGAAAAAAATCACCATCACTCATTAAGAGCATAACTCTGTGAGTACGACAATCTCCACTGTGTAAATGTGCTATTTGCAGTCATTTATGTTTATTTTATTCTGTGAGTGAAAGTTTCCAATAACAGGGAGTGTAATCAAGATACAATGATTAGTATTTGACAGGTCATGTGATCTCAGCATTCACAACATATTCGTCAAAAGTACTATTCAGTCTTTATTTATAAAACATTTTAATGAGGAAAAAAATGCCCCTCTGAAACTGTTCTTAATAAAACGCATCAAGTGTGCCAAGGGTAGAAAACTTGGCAAAACCAAAAGACAGAGAATACAACCACTGGAGTGTCATGGTGTCATGTGCTTACGTTTTTGTAAAGCTGCTCTGACAGCTCTCTCAAACGCTTCTGGAATTTGACCAGGTTCTCCTCTTCCTCCTTAAAGCGGTCTACATCTAAGGCCACCAGCTATAGAACAGAAACAGAGCAGTTTAATGCAGAAACCAATGAATCTGTGGCTACAATGTGCACAAGAAATCAGTTTCTCCACCTGTAATTGATTTAACAGAACCCAGAACAATAGCTGGAATTTCACTCGGCTGAGTCACACATGTATTATCTTCCTCTTGTGGAATGATGTTACTTAGTAGGAGAGTAAATATTTGCTCTAACAATGATTCGATCCGATTACGGTTGTTTACTGAATCGTGCCATACAGTACATGATGAAATGGTCACAAATTTCATTCTGATTCCATCTTGTTCTTTCATCATTTCATTAATATTTTCAAAAATAGTCCCCATGTAGTCAATAATTTTGCCCTTTAAAACTCATCTTTAATCACCAAAATGACATATTTAAAGGTTTTTTTTTTTTCTTAATGCCTTAGAATAGCTTGAATGTAACTCTACACCCTTGCCTCATTTAACATACAAGGATCTATGAATATGATAATTAGCCCCGCCTCCACTTACTCGCACAAGCTCAGATGAGATCCACTCGGTCAACTTACTGAGCTAAACACTGCACAATGCTATCGCTTTTTACAACGCCGGACACATACCAGTAATTAATATGATTAGTCTTTTGCTTGACTTCATTATCAAACAGCTAATAATGTGTTGCTAATGTTCACATTCATGAGTCAGACAGCTGCCTTTTAACAATCAGTATCCTTACAAACACTTTCAACGTCAATGGAGAAAGGCATATAGTTCATCATAACATTGTAATATGCATCATACACCTGCCATATTGCTAAATCTACCCAATTTTTCATATCAACAGAAAAATATACCGGGATAACCTTCTTTTGAGACTCTTGCGTGGTCAGTTAATGATATGCTAAAGCCCACCGGCATGTTGACGTGATTGGTTACAAGGTAGTGTGACGTCAGAAACACCAGCGATTTCAAACCACGGGTTTGAGACTGTCTTTGGTTTACTGCAGCTTTAAAGAGAAAATACTCAGTAATGGTGTTGACTTATGAATTTGCACATGGTTTGCCTTAAAGCATATTAAAAACACCAGACATATAAACAACATTATAAACTTGATTTCCACCACAGGTGGACTTTAAGACACAAACGCCATGAGAAAATGCATTTCAAATATCCGGATGAAACAAAGTGTGGAATGTCGGACATTTCTTGCACTTTGCCACAGTTTTCCTTATGTAGCAGAGAGGAAGAGGCACCAATGTTGGATGACGAAATAACCAGAATCACTTTATTTTGATATGACATAGTTACGAATTAAATGCACTTACTATAGTAATAACAGTAAATAAATAATACATAATTACAAGCAATTAACTCTACAGTTAGTACATGTACTCAGTACTGATTTATGTAATTACACTGTAACAGCGGCACCTTAAAATAAAGTGTAACCAAATAAACTTAATAAAATTAAGTTACTAGATGGTAGAGTACATAGTATAAGTGTACAGTCCATCATTTGGGACTTATATCTGATGTAAGCATTAAAAAATAGATTTAGTTGGCACTATTTTGTTTTATTTTAGGTATTAAATGAATTACAACATAACCAGCATTTCTCCTGCTTTCTCCACCATCCTGGACAGATTTTTTTCACAGATCTTGTTGTATTGTATTGCCTTTTCGGTCACACTTTATATTACTTGGCCTTAGCTACTATGTACTAACTTAAATACCTACAAGACTACAGTTTCACTGTGTATCTACAAGTGCTGGGTCGATTACTTACAAATTGTAGTCAGATACCGATTCCAAATTACATGACAAAAACTGTAGTTAGTAACGTAATCCATTACATTACACATTTAAGGTAATATAATCTGATTACTTTTAGATTACTTTTGACCTAACTCGTTTATCACATTGACTACCTTTACATGTGCACCAATAATGTGATTACTTCTCATAATCAGAGTAAGGTCTTAATCGCAGTAAGATGTTACTCTTCACTCCAGTTTACATGCAATTTTCATTACTCATCTGTGTACGTCCAAGCACATGCACTCTTTGGTCAGAGCGGGAATAATGCGATTAAGTTGTTTATATGGCTGTATACTGCAATTAAAATCGGCGTACACCACCTAGTTTAACGCGATTATGCTTACTACGAGTTTAAATTGCATTACTTTAATCGAAGTATTGCATTTACACGAGGTAAAGTTTAAGAGTAATACTGCCAAAATCGCATTATAATCGCATTATGAGGCTCACTGATTTGAATAGTGTAATCATGTATCATTTTGATAAAATATGAAGAGAAAGAAAATATATTCCATTCTTTGAAGTGCATTAAATATTACATTACGTCTGGGTTTCCCAGACTGAGGTTCATGAGTTTAATGAAAAGCTTTTTAAGTAATTAAATCATAAAATATTAAAATAAAAATAAATATTTTTTAAATAAAACAATCAAAATAATAATAAAAAAAAAAATACTAAAAATATTTTTTTGTTTTCCTGCATGTCATGTGACCATTAACGGACATCAGAGAACCGTGAACTTAATTTTATCATTATTATTATTGATTTTTAGTGATATTTTAATATAGACCTTCTTAATTTAAAATCTCAGGGGGTACTTCAAGTAAATTAATTACGTCAGAGAGGTTCAGCTGACAAAAAAGTTGGGGAATCCCTGCATTGCATGTAAATATGAAATTATGTGAATTTGTACATTTTAAAGTGTTTGAAAGATAAAAGGAAAGATAAAACCTTTATTGAAAGATAAAACCTTCCAGTACAGTAACACATGGTTAAATGACTCACTGAGCGATAACTCAAATAATAATTAATGTGTTCGTCAGCATCTGATTAGATATGCAGTGTTGCAATGTTGAGAAAACACTTCTTAAAATTGAAATGATTTCTGTCTCAGTTTTCAGTGATAGTCACATGACTAGTGGCTGGTGTGTTTGTAATTCCACAAATCTGCAAGAGCTTCTGAATGTATACAAGTAGTAGTTATAAAAAGGACAATTTCAAAAAGAGTCAATGAATTATGAATAATTTACTGCCATTGTGGGAATAACATGTAATCATGTAATCAATAAAAAGTAACTGTAGTCTGATTATAGAATGTAATATAATATAATTATGAGTACTTAATTTTTGGAATCTGATTTCGTAATCCAAAAACAGATTGTTCTGGAAAATTTCCATATTTACTGCTAATGAGTTTGAGGTAGGGTCAGGATTATAGGGGTTAGAGTTAGATTGGGTTGGGTTACGGTTAGGGGTAAAGTTAAAATGTTAATTAAATACACACTTTAAATGTTGGTACAATGCACAAACATGTATGTACATAAGTATATTGTATCAAATGGTTAATTGGATAGTAATTAAGACCAGCTAACATAAAGTGTGACCACCTTTTCCACTGCAGTTACATGTGATGTGGCCCAAAGGAACTTATCCTAAACAGCCTTTGCATTTGGAGAGCACCCATGAATGATGCACTTCTGCACCTCTATTACTGTTAAAGAAGTACTGCACCTCATCGAACAGATCGCAGGCTCTGTACGGAGGGCCCCGTTCAGACACGAATCCCGCAAAGGCCATGCCATCCAACACCTTGGTCAGGAAGTCATTTTCTATCAGGCCCCGCTGGCCCAGGAAGGCAGCCTGTATATATCAGAGAAAAGAAGGTCAGTGATCAAAGTAAACTTCCACTTCAAATGATGCAGAGAGATTTTTCTGAACAAAACAACCTCCAGAAGAAACAAAGTCTGATGTTTGTTATCCACATCACCAGATACATCAAATAAGATAGGCATACGTGTATATTTTAAGCAGATCCCCTGCAGCATTAGCCAGTAAATTTCGGAGCAGATGCTCGGTTTCGAGAAGTGAAGCATTCCTGTGCTATAATCTGAGCCATGTGGGGTGCTTTATGAGGGTCGTATTGAGACGTTGCCACAGAGACATTGGCCGACACAAACAAAAACAGTTTGGGGGGTGAAATAACACTTGTGAATGCAAGTTTGATACTTTTCATATGGCTCACTGCAGGGACAATCCGACGGACCAAAGTGTTTTAAACAAACTAACCGCGATACCATCGGAATGAGCGCTTACGTTTGCACTGAAGCACTTCAAAGCAAAACGTGGACGAGGCAAAGCTCGGTGCTTATCTAATGAGATTATTCTTTCATTCTCTGGCCCTGACCCAAACCCACCATGAAAAGGCAGGTGATTGTACAAGTGCAAACCGCCTCGAGTTAAGGTAAGATAAACAACGCTGTATTTCAAACCAGTCAGAGTTGTTTGTTCCGTACATCAACGCGACATGTTCGGCGGTCTGTATAACATGACAGGTCATCAGATTAATATTTGCTTATGTGAAGATCGTATTTAAGAGTTGTGAAGTCGTAATTGTGATGTCAGATGCATTCAAATTACTTTGCTCAGAGTAAGATGATGATGTGTCCCGTGCTGGAAAAATGAGTGGGAATGCGCATGGGTTAATTTCGAGCTACAGGCAAACAAAAGTGAAAAATGTCAAATTTGGTCGAATTTCAGGTTTTCACAAAAATGAGTTCATTAAGCCCTCATCTAGTGATCCCAATGCTCCAAATAGCAATTAAACATCTAAAAGTATCTTTATTTGTATGTTTTCTAAGAGGAGTACCTTTCCTTCTCGCTTCTCATCGACTGCCGCTTCCTCTCAGCACAAGTTTGGTATCGTTGTAAAGCGCAGCATTCCCACTTTGTGAATAATCATAGTGAATTCTCGATAGTATGAGTCTGAACCAATGAAATGTGATTTTCAGACTCATGCTGATGTAAACAAAACGACCTTACTCGTGCTGACTGACACATCCAAAGACGCCTCAGACAGCGCGTGATCCTGATATACACATTTACACAGAATTACAGTATTTCAAAATATCTGTCTTGGCGAGTATTCATGCAAACATTATCTGTTATGTTTTAAGTGAACGTTTAGTTAACTGTTGGGGAAAAACATCTGATGTGTAACTTTACTGTATATTAGATCCGTTCGGTACAGTAGATCTTAATACATAGGCTGTCTGTTTCATTAATGTTAAACATGGAAAAAAAGACGAATATATATTTTTCCAATAGATATTTGGTTTTGACTTGGTTTGTGTCAAATTTGGTGGTATTACCAGGGATTTTAAGGTTTGGTTGCTGGTGATTTTGTTTTAGAACCTTCAGAAAACTTTAACTTGATTTTTCTCAAAATTGACTGTATCGACTTCAAACAGGCTCAGTCATTTTTTATCTGATTCCAACAAATCATACATCATTTTGAAGGTTTTTTAATACAGAATGTGAAAATAACTATCTCGTTTTTGTTCTCATTGTGACTCATTTTGCCAGCATATGATAGCTTTGTGGGAGGAACAGACAGAAATTCATGTCGTTATTCACTGTTAATCTTGACTTCCCCCTGACATCACAGATATCACCCAGGCTGATTAATTACACTACATTAAGACGATTGTTATGTATTACAGGTTTTTTATGTTTAAATATGAAATGAAGCCTTATCTAATTAAATATGAACTAATTTGCATACATTTCCAGGAAATAAATCTGAACATTGTTCAGTCAGCGTTTCATTTTGTTGACATATAAGAGTTGAACGTTTTTAAAGAGGGGGTTTTGAATTTTGAAATCAGAAAATTATGGAAGCTGGTTTCCGACACTAAATAAAAAATAAAAAAGGTAATTGCGACTTTTTATCTCACAATTCTGACTTTTTTTTCCTCACAATCGTGGGATATAAACTCACAATTGCAAGAAATAAAGTCAGAATTGCATGTTATAAACTCACAATTCTGACTTTTTTTCTCACAAATATGAGATATAAACTTGCAATAGCGAGTTATAAAGTCCAATTCTAAAGGGGGAAAAAAAACTTTTTTCTCAGAATTGCGAGTTTATATCTCAATTCTGACTTTATAACTTGCAATTGTGTTTATATCACATGATTCTGAGAAAAAAAGTCAGAATTGCGAGATAACTTTTTATTTTTTTATTCAGTGGCAGAAACAAGCTTCCATAGAAAATACTGTCAACAGCCAGAAATTTTAGGAATGAATGTTATATAAATCAGGCAAATGATATATGAACAAAACTCTCTGTAAAACCTTCAGAATATAGACAGAATAAAACTGTAAAGTCTGGTGTACTGCATGAATGTGCTGCTGAAGTGGAGATTTCTTGCTCAGTGCAGGAGAAAAAATCATTTTGAGAAAACTGCCTTTAAAAATATGTATTGCAACTGAAATCTATGCAAATAGATAGTGTAATAAATTAAACTTGAATATGTATTTTGGATGTTTTCTTCCTACTAGTCTGAAAGAAGACATGTTATGGAAGCAAAATAGCCCAAAATCTCCAGTAGTGCCTTGCTTTGAATTCTTGCCATAGTATATGACTTTAAAAGACTAGACGTATAGCAGAAGCATTGCATTGGTTACTTTCATTATATTTTCGTAGTGTTTTTTTCATCCATGTAAGCTTGAAAGCACCAGTTGTCATTCATTGAGTGACTATTACAATGCTTATCTCCTTTTGTGTTTCACAGAGAAAAGTCATATGGGTGAGAGTGAGTAAATTAATTTTTGGCAGAACTACTCCTTTTACAGGTCATTAATATACCACATTAAGAAATTAATTTTCAAAAACTTAAAGAATATCCAATGTGTTTTATACTGTATATCTGTCCACAGACCCCTGCAGAACTGTTATAGAGCCCTTGTTGAAAAGAAGATCCTTCTCGTACAGTCATTATGTAAGAATGTGAGAAGCCTTTTGCAGGTTTACTGGACTGATCTGGCATGATGACAGTAATTGCTCCTAATCGCTCTTGGGCTGATGGGGCCATTTACTCTGCAAACAAGTTATAACATCATAAAGTTGCAGAGCAGCGCCCTCTTCTCACCTTGTGAAAGTGAATCACAGGTTCGGAATGGATGCGAATGAGCTGCAGACAGGACCTGTAGCCCTGGAAGAGTTGTGCAAACAAGCGCAGGAAGACCGCCCGCACCTCCTTATCCTGTCAAAAACAAGAAAGCCAGAATAGAAGGGGACTGAGAATCATTCCAGATGAACATATGAGGATGGAATGAGTCAGCGTGAAAATTTTCTCGCCTCAAAATAAACTGCGTACGTGATGGGAGTTCAAACTCCTTTAACAAACAGACATTCCAGCCCCCTGAAGACCCAGTAAGAGACTCCCGTGTCGGGCACATGCGTGTCCGCAACTTTCACGTGTTACTTTGCGAGATTGTAAAAGTGGCTCTTACCAGCAGTTTGAGGTTGGATGGAGCAGAACGAGGGGGTGGGAAGGCATTATCTGCTCCTTCCAGATCTGGGTGCAAAACCTGAAGACAAAGAAGGTATTTCGAGTGAGGAAATATCCTGCTATCTTTGGGAACAAGACAAATGGCGCAAATATAGCTTATGGAATGTCTACAATCTTTCAATTCTGTGTAAAAAACAAACAAACATGCATATGTTGAAAATGCAGATTGGCTACTGAGGAAAGATTATGAAATATGACCATTTAAAGGTGAAGTGAGAAGAATTTATGCACCACTAGCAAAAGCAAATGTTTTTTTTCTCCCAATAAACCTGGCCATCATGATATTAGGGTGTTGTGGGTATACCATGGTGTTGCTATATAGTTACTAGAGTTCAGGATGGTTTCTAGGTGGTCGAAGTAAAAAAAAAGCCCAGTCCCAAGTATCTATGTCCCTGTTTACGTCTGGTATTAAGATGCGTTTTGGTCGATCGGACCACAAGTAGACGAGGGAGACACATTCCTGTTTACACCTGGTGTTTTAATCCGTCTCTTTTTGTCCACTTTCAACCACTACTGTCCTGATTTCTTTGAGGGGAGGGTTTATGGGAAGGTGTATGGGTTTTTTCAGACCTTTCGAACTAATGGACAAAATAAGCTCGCACAATTTACATATGAATGCGCCCAGAGATGACGGAAAAACACACGGAGAGCAGCAGCATTCATTTCTGAACTGATGAGCCTTAAGACCAGCCAAACGCTGTGAGTGTGTGTTAGAAATCAGGAATGGCGAGATAACATTGTGCTTGGTACGTTTTTCATCTTCAAACCAAACTTGGGTCTTCAGCCGACAAAGTTTAAATCCCGTCTGACCAGCGCGCTTCCCATAATGTTTACGCATTAGATCAGTAGGTGGAGAGCAGGTGGTGTTTTGCGGCTGTTTGAACACATTCGACCACATGAGCGTCTACACTACGAAACAATCCAGTCGCATGTGTTTTCCACTACCTCTGGAAGTGGTCGAAAGTGGACAAGCTCAAAACGCTTTACACCCTGTTTACACTTGTATTTAGCATTGTCCACTTGTGATCCGATCGACCAAAATGCATCTTAAAGGATTAGTTCACTTTAAAATGAAAATGACCCCAAGCTTTACTCACCCTCAAGCCATCCTAGGTGTATATGACTTTATTCTTTCAAACGAACACAGTTGGAGTTATATTAATAATCACCCTGATGCTCCCAAGCTTTATAATTGGCAGTTCAAGGAAACCACCTGTTTGTAGCTCAAAAAAGTGCATCATTCATCATAAACGTACTCCACATGGCTCCGGGGGGTTAATAAAGTCCTTCTGAAGCAAAGCAATGCGTTTGTGTAAGAAAAATATCCATATTTAACATGCCAGACCGCCTTCCGTATTCAGCTTATGAAGAAAGTGTAATGCCTCTCAGACTGGAGTTCAAAAAGCTTACGCTACATCCTACGCCTTCCCTATTCAACTTACAAAACAAGCCTAACTTATGCGACACCAGTTACACTTTTTTCATAAGTTGAATACAGAAGTCGGTCTGGCAGAAGCTAGCTATTTTACTTTATAACGTGTTAAATATGGATATTTTTCTTACACAAATGCATCTCTTCGCTTCAGAAGGACTTTGTTAACCCCCCGAGGCCATGTGGAGTACATTTATGATGGATGGATACACATTTTTTTCAAGCTTCAAACTAGTAGCTTCCGTGCACTGCTTTGGAGCATCAGGGTGATTATTAACATAACTCCAATTGTGCTCATCTGAAAGAAGAAAGTCATATACACCTAGGATGGCTTGAGGGTGAGTAAATCATGGTGTAATTTTCATTTTAAAGAGAACCAATCCTTTAATACCAGCTGTAAACAGGGGATATGATCTGACTCCTATCTTATCTTCATATCATTGCTGTCAGATGAAAAACACATTTTTCAAAGGGCCTGGAAAAGCTCCTTTTCCTCATAAACAATGATTCATTACAAAATGATGCAAAACAATATAGTCAGCTTTAACACCATAAATAAAATTCTATCATTACATATCTGTTAGATATTTGAATTTGACTTTTTAAATTGGGTTCCAATGTTGCATGTTCACAGAACGCACCTGACGCACACTTCTCAAGGTCAGTGGAGATACATGTTGTATAGATAATCTGATTAAACATCCCTCCAATGGTCATTTTGATCCAATCTGACTTATGACCTGTAATGCTGCCTGAATCATAATCATGCACTGTTTGTTTGTTGGCCAGAGGAGAACTTGCCCTCCGACTGAGCCTGGTTTCTCCCAAGGTTTTTTTTTCCTCCAATCTGTGAACTTCTGCATTACTAAAACTTCTGTATGATATTTCTACTTAAAGGGGGCATATCATGAAAATCTGTTGCTATAATCAGGTCCCCGGTGCATCTACCAACCCAGAAAACATGAAAAAGGACAACCCAGTAACTTTGTTTTGGCAAGCCTTTCTCTGCAAGCATGTGAAAAAACGAGCTGCTCAGATTTCGCTCCCCTTGTGACGTAGGAAGAGGATTTTATTATTATATTACCAACCCTTAATCTGCACATTTCCACCCACAGCGCCATCATTTTGATTTTGCAAGCGACAACGGTGTACCAGTTCTAAGGCCATGGCAAAAACGGTTCTGTCGTTGGCTGCACAGACGAGCACAGAACACTATTTAGAGTCTCGTTAGCTTGGCTAGTTAGTTGACCCTGGCAAGCTCGACTGCTAAAAAAGCAGCGTTTCAGTCCGAGCAATATTTTGGAAAAAATAACAGATATGTCAGCCCATCAGCCCGACTGATAGAAATCATAAACGTTAGCCTGGTGTGTCTGTGAGCTGTTAAAGCTCCGCCCTCTTCTGGAAAGGGAGCTCATTTGCATTTAAAGGGACACACACAAAAACAGCATGATTTTGCTCACACCCAAATAGGGGCAAATTTGACAAGCTATAATAAATGGGGTATTTTGAGCTGAAACTTCACAGACACATTCTGGAGACACCAGAGACTTATATTACATCTTGTGAAAAGGGACATAGGAGGTCCCCTTTAAAGAGATAGTTCACGCAAAATTTATGAAAAATTCTGTCATTAATTACTCTCACTCACTCGTCGTTCCAAACCCGTAAGACTTTCATTCATCTTCAGAACAAAAATGAAGATCTTTTTAATGAAATCTGAGAGCTTTTTGTCCCTCCATAGTCATAGAATGGACCTCATTGGTTGCTGATCAATATTTATATGCGAGTAAAAGCCTGAATTCAATCTGTTCAGTGTATAAAGTGATCGTGTCTCTTCAGAAAATTTGGACTAAGTCGCTTGATTCATATTCTATATTCATATGAATTAGTTTTAAGATCTCTTTATGAACTTTTTGGAGCGTCAAAGTGGTAGTTACTGTCAATGGAGGGTCATTTTTTGGTGAACTAAATCTTTACTGGAGGGACAAAAAGCTCTCAAATCTTAATTTGTGTTCTGAAGATGAATGAAAGTCTTACGGGTTTGGAACGATGTGAGGGTGAGTAATTAATGACAGAAATTTAATTTTTGGGTGAACTAAATCTTTAAAATGCAACCCAAGTGGCGGAGTAAAGAAATTACATGACATCATAATGTGTATGTGTATAAAATGTTTTTTTTTTTTTTACCATGGACAGTGCTTTTTGAGTATTGTGCAACAGGGGTTCAGGGAGCTGGGAGAGGTGTATACACTCCGGGATTTTTATTGTTCCTCCATCAAGGTCAGCAATGATCACATCGAGCTGTAAACAGAAACCAAAACCAATCAGAAATTACAGAATGAGTCACGGAGCAGCGTTACCAGAATCTGACCGCCTGTTTTAAGGCAGATTGAAAAATGCCTTTCCGTATGGCCTTGAGCTCACCAGCTCTTGGATCTCGCTCTGGAACATGGAGTGCACTCCGATGATGAAGGGTGTAGGCGAGCTCAACACCTCCAGCAGACGAGATGGGAGGACAGGAATGTAGGGGTAGCTGAGGTCCAAATGAGAGTTAGGCAACCACAATCATCACGTCAAGCAATCAGCAGATGTTAACATCAGACTGTTCTCGTCTCAAACAGAGCACAAAAATAGTACATACTGTTGCAAAAGAGCCCAAAAATAGAACTGTTTGCAAAATAACACACTTATCATTTGTGAAGAGCACACATTAATTCAAGCTTTTTTTCCTGATGCAGCAGTTGTCCTAGTTTTTACGAAATGCACTTAAATTGAACTGGATCGGCTAATGAAATGAGATGCTGTTATCAAGGCAACTGAAGGTCAGTTATTCAGGGTATATCAGTAACATTCGATGTTGACCCCACCTGTACTTAAGAGGAAACATGAGGGTCTCTAAGGCACGGCAGGCCTCTCCTAGTCTCTGATAGCTGGAAGAATGGAACAAAACCTTGTGCTCCGTCAGAACCGCACAAAAGAGACTAAGAACATTCTGGATTCCTGGAAAACATAAAAACAACACAAATGCACAATTTCTGAAGAAATATTTGCTGAGCATCATTTTCTTCAAATGTATTCAAGAACCTTTTTTGTTTCTGAAAACATGACAGTGTTTATTACTAAGGCTAAACATCATCCGCTACCTCATGATATGATATTTATCACGATACATTCAGTTGTGGTCAAAATTATTGGCACCCTTTGGAAATTATGAACAAAGAAGCCTGTGAAAATAAATCTTCATTGTTAATCCTTTTGATCTTTTATTCAAAAATCTAACCTTTTATTGAAGTAAAACAATTGAAAATGTGGGGAAAATCTCATTATGAAATGTTTTTCTCCAAAACATGTTGGCCACAATTAATGGCACCCTTTTATTCAATACTTTTTTCAACCTCCTTTTGCCAAGACAACAGCTCTGAGTCTTCTTCTATAATGCCTGATGAGTTTGGAGAACACCTGACAAGATAATCTCTCCAGATCCTTCAGATTCCAGCTCCATGTTGGTGCTTCTCCTTTTCAGTTCACTCCACTCATTTTCTTTAGGGTTCAGGTCAGGGAACTGGGATGGCCATGACAGAAGCTTAATTTTGTGCTCAGTGACACATTTTTGTGTTGATTTTGATGTTTGTTTTGGATCATTGTCCTGATGGCCCATTATAAGATTTCTATCCAAGGTTGGTCAGGTTTTGATTGGTATTTGCTAGAATCCATGATACCATGCATCTGAACAAGATGTCCAGGACCTCTGGCAGAAAAATAGGCCTACAACATTAAAGATCCGGCAGTATGTTTAACTCCATGGGGCACTTTTTATGTTTGCACCAAACCCATCTGGTGGGTTTGCTGCCAAAAAGCTATTTTTTGAGTTTCATCTGACCATATAAGCTGGTCCCGTTTGAAGTTCCAGTCCTGTCTGACAACTGAACATGCTGGAGATTGTTTATGGATGAGCGAGGAGGATTTTTATTTAAACCCTCCCGAACGGCAAGTGGTGATGTAGGTGCTGTTTGATAAATTTTTTAGGCTTTCTGACCCTGAGACTCAAATATTTTCTGCAAATCTCCAGCTGTGATCCTTGGAGAGTCTTTGTCCACTCAAACTCTCCTCCTCACCACGCATTAGGACGATTTAGACACACGTCCTCTTCCAGGCAGATTTGTAAGATCTTTAGTTGATTGGACCTTCTTAATTGTCGCCCTGATAGTGGAAATGGGGATTTTCAATGCTTTAGCTATTTTCTTACAGCCACTTTCTATTTTGTGAAGCTCAACAATCTTTTGCTGCACATCAGAACTATATTCTGTGGTTTTTCCTCATTGTGATGAATGATTAAGGGAATTTGGCCTTTGTGTTTCCTCATATTTACACTCCTGTGGAACAGGAAGTCACGGCTGGACAATTTCATGCTCCTAATCATCTTGGTGTGCTAAAACATGTAAAAATGAATGGGAATATACTTCAGAAACATTTTACTCATAAAAAAATTCTAAAAAAAATTCTAGGGGTGCCAATAATTGTGGCCAACGTGTTTTAGAGAAACACATTTATTTCATAATGTGATTTCCCCCCACTTCCAATTATGAAAGGTTAGAATGTTGCGCATTTTTTAAAATAAAATATCTAAAGGATAAACAATGCAGATTTACTTTTACAGCCATCTTTGATCATATTTACCAAGGTCGCCAATAATTCTGACCACAACTGTACATCACAATACTATATACTGCGAATGTCACGTTTGCCGTTAAGGAAGCAAGTTCAACATAGAAGATATAATTCAACAGTCTTTTTTACTTAAAATACTCAGGAGAACAGGAATCCACATAGGAGAAAATGAAACCAAACATAAATGTTAACGACACTGAACAGCGAACAGACAGAACTCAGGACTTAAATACACAGGGAAGATAATCAACAGAATAAGAACCAGGTGCGTAACTCAATTAGAAACCATAGTAACAAACAAGGATGAGAACTCAGGCAAACGGAACAGGGAAAATGAAGTACAAATTTAAGGAAATAATAATTGACACCCATTGAGGACAAGCAAAAGTAAGTAATTTTTCCTAAAATAATTTAAGATTAATTTTATAGCAAGTATAAAATGAAAGAGCTGGATGACAGAGAACTTAATAGATGGGAAAAAAGGAATAAAATACATGTTCCACCATAATTAAATATATTAGCTAACTAGTCCAGTAAAAAGGTTGCAGATGAATACCAATTATTCATAAATTATTATTATATTGCTGCAATCTTCATCTAGTTTCTAGGCTGATTGCTACAGTATAACGGACTGTGTTTCTTGGGCAAATTTTTATATCTTGTATATGATTTTATTTACTTTTTTGGCAAGTAATGAATAACAAAGATAATGTCCAAGCCACTGGTCGTTATCAATGTGTTGAAATTGTGATTTTCTGGGCTTGTTCCCGTTGTTTTACATAACTCAGTGAATCTGATGTTAAAACAACACAGAGAATGCATGCAAATAAACAATGCTATCTGAGGGGCCAATTCATGTGCATATCCGTCTCCATCATGATGATGCAAAAATGCCTCAAGAATGGCAAGTATGAAATGGCGACATAAATTATACACCAAACTCCTCAACGGGAGTCGTCGGAAAGAGTGAGAGATAAAAGTTTACAGATCCTGTTTTTGTTTGTCATCAACATACCACTGAGACTATCAATCACACGCTCGGCAAAAACAGCCAGCCGGCCATTAACAGACGTATCCGCAGCGCTGCCGGGGTCAGCGATCCCATTATGTCTGTGTCAAACTCTGATGTGCACCAATAAACAGGAACAAGATATGAAAATTCACATTGTTTGTCCTGTTGACCAAATACCTGAATCCAACAATGAGCAAAGAGAGGATGAAATGTTTGGGAACGTGAAGTCAATTGCATACTTGTCATTCCATTCGACCCGTTTTAGAAACGTAATAAATAACCGTGAACGTGTGACATGCTGAATCGCAGTTGCCTACAGGAATGACTAGCTGCTCCTGATTGTTCCTTGGAATCTCAGTGTCATCTCCAGCCCCAAACATTTCATAATCTTGTTTGTGAGGCATCCAGTATAACGCGTCCTGACCTTGTGACATTTACTTATCTTTTGGAATGGCTACACATTTCTGACCCATGCATGGACAGGGACAGAAAAGGCTGCAAACAATAAACAGTGAGCCTTATGATGGTAAACATGTTCCTTTTGCGCCATTTCTCATGGAGAGACTCCGATGTGACCTCTGTGAGGCGAAGGAAATGTGGAAAAAGTCATCTGCACTGATGTCCTATTGCAAGCGGCAAGAGGAAACGGCCGTCCGATTTGAAAGACAAGTGTTCCTGTGGTCCTTATTTGATTAACGCTTGAAGCTGAGCGTGATGTTGAAGATGTTAATCGCATAAATCCACGGTAAGATGACAATTTGCATCTGCATTTGAGAACGCAGTTTATTATAGGTCGCTAATGTTGACATAACCCATATAAAAATATGCAGTCTAGCCAAGGACGAGCTCCGAGCCAGGTCTGATCGCTGATAAATCTGCTGTTGATTCACAGAGGAGAACAATGGAGATGAGGTAGAGCATAAATTATACAAAGGAGATCAAGATGACATTTTTATTAGCTCATGTAGGTCGGCATGTTGTTGGGATATTACAGGCTTAGGTAACCTTAAGATCAGATCCCAGAAGTGCCAGACATCAGGGAGGATGATATACTCACATGATGCTCTTATCAGAGACCATGCACACAGAATGGTATTTGGGATGGTGTTTTCTCCTCTGTTAGGTCACAGATCATGACCGTTTTACAACCTCACTTGTGAACTTTCTATTGGAGGACAAAGAGCAGGTACTAATGATATTGACAGGCATCCAGCGAAGTTCGTTAAGACATCTTGGAAATCAAGAGATTATGTATTTATTGTATTTATTATGTTATGTTATGTTATATTATATTATATTATATTATACATTACACATTGCATTACAGGGTCACGCCTCCCCAGTGGTGAACCATTGAAATTTCGAAACACTTATGACGTAACAAAGCCTCGTTTACTAAAATCATGTGACTTTGGCAGTTTGATACACGCTCTGAATCACTGATTCGAAACAAAAGATTCGTAAAGCTTTGAAGCTTCATGAAGCAGTGTTTTGAAATCGCCTATCACTAGATATTGTTGAATAAAGTCGACTAGAACTGTAGTCACATGAATGGTTTTAAATATATCTTTAGTAGCTTTCTGGGCATCTGAAAGTGTTAATTATCTTGCTGTCTATAGAGGCCTCACTGAGCCATTGGATTTCATCAAAAATATCTTTATTTACGGGTGTGGAACGACATGAGGGTGAGTAATTAATAACTGAATTTTCATTTTTGGGTGAACTAACCCTTTAACTTCTTGAGCAATTTGACCACACGAGCCAGCCTTCGCTCCCCACGTGCATCAATGAGCCTTGTCCGCCCATGACCCTGTCGCCGGTTCACCACTGTTCCTTTCTTGGACCACTTTTGATAGATCAGACCACTGCAGACCGGAAACACCCCACAAGAGCTGCAGTTTTGGAGATGCTCTGACCCAGTCTTCCAGCCATCACAATTTGGCCCTTGTCAAACTCGCTCAAATCCTTACGCTTGCCCATTTTTCCTGCTTCTAACACATCAACTTTGAGGACAAAATGTTCACTTGCTGCCTAATATATCCCACCCACTAACAGGTGCCGTGATGAAGAGATAATCAGTGTTATTCACTTCACCTGTCAGTGGTGAAGGAAGGAAATGTCAATTGAAATATTTTAAGGGTCCCAAAAAGACAACAACAAAACATATTTTCTTCATATAATTCCTTTTTTCTGTTGGAGATTTTGAGGTGAAACATGATCCAGTTCTTGAGAAGCTTTGTGAGGATCACCCTTTAAGATGACGAGGCGACTGTCGCTCATATCAAAGCACTTAGAGAGACGGTCATGTGATAAAGTCAAAAGACCACGCTGCTTCGAGGGTCATCAGGTTTATAAAGAGACTCTGAATGGATTGTTTAGTAAGAGCATCGTTAATCAGAAACCTCAGTGAACTGCAATGAAAAACTCCACATTAGCCCACTTTTAAGTTGAATAGTTCAAGACAAATTCTGGCCAAAATAAATCATGAGCAATCTTAAAAATAGTGCACAGTATAATTACAAAACAATGTTATTTGACACGAAACAAGGAATTTCTCCAGTTCCATAACAAGAGGTGAAGAAAACATCCGAATCAAAACCTCTGATTTTATTTGACAGATTTAGAACGTGCTCTGCTTGTTCAATCTGAAAAATCGAATTGTACGTGCTGACAAACGGCCTTAAAATGTTAACATGGTGTTAATTAGTCCAAGACTGATTTGCAGCTGGACGGTAGTACTATATAACGCATCAGTTATAAAGTCATGCGTGCACGTCTGTCCAAATGCTGCGTGTTGTGCTCCAGTTGTGCTCCATCTTGCTAAATTATTTTTTTGATACTTATTTTTTGTCTTTGTGTAACAAAATTTGACACATTTGACTGATGACTGTACCCTTTCAAAACCATGTGTGCATTCACAGGTTGTGAAAGATCATTGAGTGGAAAGAGTTGTTTTTTGTGTACTTCTGCATACAGAACGAAACGTTCAGCCAATGTGATAATCACAGCGGAGCAAGTAAAATTGATATTTTTCTTACAGAAATAAAAACAAATCTATCCGCAGGTTTTCACATATTGCATTCTTCAAATTGAATACAAATGTTTCCATTACCAATTACATTAGCAGCATATCAACTTGAGTGAAACTGTTGAACTGAAAAAGGAACATGAATGTCAGAATTTTTGGTCCGTCTTTAACGCATTTAATTTTAGCTGAAATTAACTGCACAAGTTTGTATAATCCTAGCAATCATGTTCTCTAGCAAGATTTGAGAAGGAAATCTGTACAAAGACTTCACAATGTCACAAATGTACTTATTTGATTAGTGACCTAGGGTGCATCTCAATCAGCTCCCTAGTTCAGTAGTCAGGGCACTGATCAGGGAGTCAGCCATTTTAAGAGCTGTCTCAAATGCAAAATCCTTCCACTTTCGCTCCCTGAAAAGTCCCACAGTGCAACGTGAAAACCAGGGAGCATCGATGCTCACTATGAGTAGGACAAACTTAAATTAAACAAATTAGTTCAGTTAAATGAACTGTGTTGAGTATTAAGAACTTTCTTTTTCTTTTGAGTTCACAACACTGACGTATTTCAAGTAAACTGAACTGTTTCATTGTTTTGAGTTGTATGAACTCATTTCTTTTCATTTAGACTAACTTAAGTTTAACTGAAACTGGACTGAGATTTCTATTTCCCAGCATGCTTTGCCCATGGCACTCGAAAGGGAGAGCAAATGCTAAAATTAAGTGTTATATAATGTTTTTTTGTGCAAGATTAATGTTAAGTGGTGATTAATGTTTTATTATGCTAATTTAGAAGAGTTTCTGTTATTGTGGGTTTTTGGAGAGTTACTATTATGCGGCTTGGTTTGAGAGCAGCTAAGTTACATGTTTTAAGTTGCTGTACTCACTCAGTAAGTGCTATACAATGCAATTGTTAACATGTTAGCAAATTAGCAAGTTGGCATTTTCTGAATTAGTTTGTTATAGCTAGCAAAATATTTACATTGAGATAACCTGATAATTTTAAGTTAAATGTATACATTTGAGTACTCAAATATCAAGTTAAGAACAATAGAAATGTACAAAATAAAAATCTTATTTAAACTTTGTGTTTCTAAATAACTCATTTGATTTGCAAGAACTCAAAATAAAAAAGTTAATTAACTAAATCTTTTATGTTAATTGCTATCAAAATGTATGAGTTCAGTATGAGACTCAGTACTTCAAGTTAGGAGCAATTAACATGAATGAGTACTGCAAACTCAAAACTTGATAGTTCTGCTTGCGTAAAATTGGGAACATCATAACTCAAAAAACTTGATGTAACTGATTACCTCAAATTTTTCGAGTTAGCCCAATTTATTCGGGTTTACAGTGTAATGGAAGTTCTGAAGCGTGTAACATAAATCGCGTGAGCCAACTCACTATATATAATGACATGCGATAGATGTTTTAAAAAAAAATCAAACTGTTATTTAATTATATTTCAGCATAAACATACATTGCTAGACCGGTAGTGAACATAATCTATATAATATTTATAGTTTATTTACGGCTTAAATGTTGCAGGTATATCTAATAAGCAAAGTATTAATCATAATGTACATTAGGGCTGCAACTAACGATTATTTTGATAATCGATTAATCGGATGAAAAATCTAAAAATTCTTATACATAAAAAATTCATTTTAATCCATTATTTTAAACAATGTTATTCCACATCCTACCCAATGCTGTCCTCCAAACAATGTGTAACATAAAGCCTATGAAAACAAATACAGAGAATTTATCTATGTAGGCTCTGCTGTAAATTATAAGCATTCAGCATATATACAGTGTCAGGTATAATTTGTATTGTTTTTAAGAAGAAATGTAAAAAAAAAAAAAAAAAAAAAATTGTTTTTCCCTGTTCTCCTCATATGACTCCTCTCTACAAAAACATGTTTACAGGAAGGGACATTAAGCGGAACTATAAAGGACAGGAGATGTCTGCATAAATATGGAAAAGATAAAAAATGTGTCAGAGAAAAGTTAAGAGCTGACATGGAAGAAGTACGCCATGAAATATACACTGTATACAGTATACCCCTATAAAAGTAAAAGGTACCCACCTAGCTGTTGGAAGAGGAGCGCTACGCTTTTACAGCTGACTGGTAGGCTGTCATTCAGGGGGGTCTGGATGAGCTGCCGGTCCCCCGCTCCCAATGAAAAGAGCTTCTGAGAACATCAACAAAAACATTCTGGACTGAACAAACACATGACGTAAGTAACAGCAAATACCAAATAACACCTCAAAGCTACACAAAAAAGAAGTAGAATACAGGATGGAATAATAATAAACATTTTTATTAATATTTTTATCATTTATTTTATTAATTTTTCACAGATATCCACTTAGAATATTGGTCCTTAAGAGTTTAAGGTTTAGTACGTTTTATTTTTTTATTTCTCAGAGTGGACGTGCATTAAACAGAGCCAATAAGATGCACATGGACTGTTTCATGAACAGATGCGTGCCGGAGTCTCATGACACATTCCAAGTGGATGGAGTTAGACCCACACTGAAAGATGAATATATACCTCTCCTGAGGTTTGCTTATAACTTAAACCCTGTTTGATCACCATGATGTCCCAATCCAGCTGGGAAAATAATGGTTTCTGGGGGAATTTTCAAATGTATTGGTGAATTACATCAAAAACAACATAATAAGCAGAGGATTTCAACACGAGAGCCTGCAAAATTCTGCAGTCTGCATATGTATATTTCCCCTGAAACCAATGTCTAGATTGTTTAACAATATCTATTTGGTGATTTATTAATTTAGCCTGATTTATAAGAGCACAGTGTACAATAAAGAGTAGTGGATTTAGAAACTGTGTTTGAAGAGAAAACATACGGTTTGAGAACAGATTTGTTCACAGCTGCTGAAACCAAAAAGAAAAATGTGACACATAAAAGTAAGGGGAACTGCGATGTTCAAACCAGAACATGAGAGATACATTTATTCTTTTTTTTTTAAGCTCTAAACAAAACAACAAGGTTTCTCTCACTGACCCCTAAAGCCCTTTCCACCTCTCGGGATTCTCCAGTGAAAACAATGAGGAATGTGAGACACTCGTAAGATGCCGTCCTCAAGGTATACAGGTACACATATGAACCCTGGCTAACCTTCTGTGTGCTCGGATATCTACAGGGGTCAGGGTCAAGACTGATGAGGAATTCTTTGGTTAAAGCAATGTCTGACCTGGGAACCTCCAGCCACTGGAACCAAGCATGTGAAGAGGTTTGCCACCAGTCCTTCCAGAGGGAAGCTCAGACTGTCTATGTACACTGTGTAGATCAATCCCAAGCAGCCCTAAGAAAAGAGAGAGAGAAAAAAAAATGCATTCAACTTGTCCAGAAGGGCATAACAGTGCCCTCTACAATGGGCACATTGAGAAACAATGGGATATGGTGTGTTACTATAAACATTTGGTCCTTTACCAATAAATACAGCTCAACTAACTTATTCCCAGGCACAGCTAATGTCAAATACATGTATGTAGGCCAAAAGTACAAAAACTTGAGGCAGGCAGTCTGCATAAAACTTTGGATGGAGTGGATTTCCTGCTTTTGAGCTCCTGTTATATTCCTCTCGGTCTCTGTAATCCCTGTTTTTATTCCATCAGCAGACATAAGTCTTTGACTTTAATGATTTAAGGGCCGATGATCAATACCGTTCCCAACCCAGTGATGGTTTTAATTATCCTAAATACAACTAAAGCTCCGGCATGAAAATTCCTAATTATGAACAAGAGATTCTCATCGAACACGTGAGTAAAAATGGATTTTGCCTAATAAATAAAGTTACTGGTCACTTAGGAATTGTATGGTCTGCTAAAGAACTCACTAGTTGGCTGTTCTGCCGTACTTCAGGTGGTGTTTTACAGAGAGATAAAACAGGATATTTCTAATGATCAGAACTGTTTGCCACAAATGGATAAGGGAACAACACTGAAATAATTCCATGGATGGATGGATGGATGGATGGATGGATAGATAGATAGATAGATAGACAGATGGACGGATATATAATCAACACTGAAATAATTCCATGGATGGATGGATAGATGGAACAATGGATGGATGGATGGATGGATGGATGGATGGATGGATAGATAGATAGATAGATAGATAGATAAATTACCCTAAATATTTCTGGGTAATCCAGTCTGGAGACAAGAATCAAACTTTTGGGTGCAAAAATTTGAGCTGGCTGGATCAAACCATCCTTCTCTTCTTCCTCTTCCTCTTCCTCATCTTCATCACCATCTGCCTCCAGCGTCTTTGAGACCTGAAACGGAAAACAATCAAAAAATAATTTAAAAAGTCTGGGCTAAACAGAATTCCATGTGGCTGAGGTACTCCTCGAGTTGGTGGACAAGCATAGAGCAATCATATGAGATAAGACCTGGACGTGATTCCGGAAGAATCAACATCTGGGTCAGATTCACTCATAATGTCTTTGAATTTAAACAGACTCTAATCAGCATGTTTATTAAAAGACTTTATAACAAACCCCTAACAACAGTGACGTGTGGTGGACTTCTGAAATGAGGAGTTCTGTATTATTTAGGGCTGGGACAATACTATCGATGTATTGCGATTCGTGGATCATTTCTGATATTTTCCAAATGCATCACAAATAGATTCTGAGCTTAGTTTTTAACATCAGATGGCGCTCTAGGCTATTTTTTAACCACATACTCAAATGCTCACGAAGAAGAGAGCTCGTGCGTTCGGAGTTTGTTCACTTTGGTCGCTCCCAATGTTCAAGACATGGATACAGCCTTCAATTGAAATATTTCTATTTGATATTTACACACTTTTTGGGTTAAAGGCATATCTTTGTATTATTAAAAAGCAATCAATATTACAGTATATTACATTCATTTATATTTTGACTGATTAAAAAATTATTTATTAAAACCAAGTAACATGAGCAGTTGCTAAAAACAGTTCCCTCACAGAGCATCATTTCAAGTTCATACTTTCAAGTTGGGGTGACTTATTTACTGCCTGACAGAGTGGAAAAAGAACAGCAAAGAGCGAACACTGAAAATCCAATGTCCTCAGAGGAGATGGACAGAGTGTCTGATGGGGGATTGCAGGGCTCTGTTTCTTAATTCTTTGTTATTCACCACTGATAAATATCTAGGTTGAGGAGTTGAGAGAGCATTGGAAAATAATGCATAAAGATCACATGATTGCATGTTCTCAGAATCACTGATAAAGCTGAGCTTATGTAGACAAGCTTAGTCTGTATAAAGTGACTGTCACTCAGCATACAGGCTCAGTCCGGTTTCAGAAAAGAAACTAAAAACAGAAATGCACTTCAATACATCAGATGTGATAACGCTCAACCGAGCAGCGCTGCCTTTTTCAACAAGCAAGAGAAAACGATAAGAGAAGCAAAGCGTGACAGCGTGTTGACAGAGTTAGTGTCGCAAAGGATGGAGAAAAGTTAAGATTACTTGCATAATGAATAAAGGAGTGACTTATGCTGGGTGTTATGAAACCACAAAAGGAACCTGGAGTAAAACAGAGGTGCTGGTCTATTTATAGATTTTGCTTTTGGAAATTGGCTAGGTTTTGGGTTTGTTTTGTGCAAGGGTTTTGTCCCAAGGGCTGAAATGCTATTTGAATGAATATAGGCTCACATTACAAGTCCTGCTTTAGTCTATGAGTTGAACTGGCTCCATGTGAGTATTTGGGAAAATTCAATTTCCTAAATAATCACGTCCAAAGATGCAATCAGTGAAAAAACAAATCACAGTAATTACACCATGTACAACCCAAACTGAGTTTATGGGACAATGGGAGGATTAAATCAATGATAAACTACATAAACTATAATTTAGGCAAAAATGTAGTAGGTCACAAGCTACATACCAAAATAAAAATAAAAGCAAGGGATCTTAGAAATATACTTTTTGTAAAAAAAAAACAACAACAAAAAAAAAAAAACCTGAACAGATAATTACTTGTTAGGCCAAATCCATTTTTACTTGCATTTTTGATGAGAATCGCCTGTTGATAACTAGGAATTTTCATGCTGGAACTGTAGATTTAGGATAATTAAAACCATCATCAACCCTTAAATCATTGAAGTCAAAGATGTATATAATTTACAACACATCTTTAAATGTAATGACAATATCGTGGTGCAGCCATGAAGTGAAAAGTATTAATAGTTTTTAGTTTTTGGGGAGTCACACCACATGCCATTTTACAACCTGAACTAAACTTGCCTTGTTATAAAAAGGTCCAAAAAAAAAAAAAAAAAAAAAAAAAAAAAATTGGCGGATTTGCTATTTACATGGCGGAATTTGCAAGCGGAAAAAAACTGAACGCTTCTCTAGTGAGGAAACTTTAACCTCACGCAAGTGCAGACCATCTACGGGAAAAGCCGGATTCCACCAAATCATTTTTATCTTTTTTTGTGTGCTGCTGCGCTTTCCTGTGTGTGTACGCGCGTTGTACACCCGCATATAGGCGCTTATTACTAACACGCTCTTTAAATAACAAAATAAATATTGCGCCATTGACTTCAGACCAGGTTTCAGTTGGTCAATGGCGTTTTAGTTGCCTCAAAATAGTAACGCATCAACAATGAGCCTGAACACACCTCGTTTTCAGACCAGCACGGCCCTGGGTGCACAAATGGGCACAAATGCATTTGCTATTTAAACAACGTGGCGCAGGACGTGAAAATGATAACTGCGTCAGGCTGAAACTAGCAAAAAATACTTGTGTCGCGCCTGGCGCCGCATTACGCTGGGTTTATGGTTGGGCTCTTTATCTTGTTTAACACGTTCATTTTGTCATCATTTGCTATATCCAGTAAAGTAAACCAGGTGATTCTCACAAAACTGTGTTTTATGCACGCTTTTCTTAAGGTAAATTTAGGTATCTTTCCAAAAAGGGACACCAAATAATCAAATGATGCATATACCTACTACAGTACACGGATCCATTCAGAATTACTAAACACAGCAACATACACATGAAAAATCAAAACATTATCCTGAATGTGTGTGGAAACAATGTGAATGTACTGAAATGTGTCTGTGCATAAATAAAATGTGTGATCAAGGCATCTAGAGGTATCTTTACCTTGATTGCAATCCTCATCCATCAAAACTTTACTAGCAAGACGCTGGTTTGCTTTAAACAGCCAAGAAATGAGGTTTGCATATCATCTTGCTATACAGTCTGTATTTCAGACAGCGTGATGTGTGAGGGCTTGCACTCTTCAGAAACAGTCCCAGAATATGACAGAGCTTGGGTTAAAGGGTTAGAATAGAAATTTCCGCCTAACAGGGTCACAGGTGCTTGCGCCATTGTAGATGCTCAGAGTTATAAACTCCCGACTTCTAAGATCATCCAACTGCGTGACGTAAATTACATTAATGACACAATTTCACATGCTTCAGTAATTTTTACCTCAGTATTGAAGTCACAGTTCGGTACGGGCTCGGTACAGCAGGGAGGAGAATTATATATAAATATATAGCTTTAATTATGACAAAAAGCAGACTTCGTTATCATTCACAGATAAGGAGAGGTTTTGCCCGAGTCACGTCCCACTGCTCACAATCTGCTTCTAATTGTCCGGTTTGAATCAGCGTCAGGCCTGCGAGCTCATAACGATGCCCACCTCTCAAACCCTGCTGTCTAACCCCCTGCGCTGGAGTCCATTTGATTTGCTCAGACAGTGAAAACATGCCACAAGATCCACCGCATCTTATCAGTGGGAGCACAGGATTAAAATACCCCCACAGATGGGAAACACATTTCAAGCTTATTGGGAGGATTTGGTTCAATTATGAAGAAAAATACATTCCAGTGCTGCCTCTTCCAATCTGATAAAAGAAAAATATCTTTCAGTGTGTCATGATTTTTACATTAAGTGGGCTTAATGGTGTAGCTTTAGGAAAGTACGCAACACCTGAAATGCTTGGTCCTGCAGACGTGTTTAACACAATGAACGCATTAAAAGAAACCCATAAATAGCGAGAAATGGAATAGAGAGAATTTTGTACTTTCAATGACTTTACTCCAAGACTACCACATACAGTTCAGGGTGATTATACTCACCCGACAAAAATAAAATGTGTTTGGATGGTGTGGTTGACAAAAGATTTCTGAAATCACAACTGAAGTTTTGGTTGCATAACGGAGGGTCATTTCCATTGCTTGTGCTTTTCTTCCTTGTGACGTATCAAGGCTTGACATAGCATATAAGTGCCTTCAACATGGAGAGTAACTGATCCTTCACTAAGCTCCACCCCTCTAGGTTACTATTGCTAACTCAACAAGCTTTCAAGAATCCCATAGGAACAAACTAAAGATTCCTGTGAACATTTCAGTGAAATGGTAAAAAATTGATTGAATATTATTCTTATGTTGGCTGAATGTGACTGTGGGCCTGTTTACATCTGGTCACTTCATGTGTTTTCTCTGATCGGATAGCTATCCGGTTGTGAAAAGACCAGGTATGCCCTCCGAAACGCTTTATAATAATAAATAATAATAATAACATTAATAATGTGATAAAAATGCTGAGACTGCAAATCAGATAAAGGAAAAGGCCTCTCGCAGTTGACTGGTGCAGACATCTGTCATTGTTTGGAGAATTTCTGTGGGCAAAATCCAGTCATTTTAATAGGAATCCATGCAATCAGGAATTTCCCTTCACAGATTTCACATCAGGTTTTTTATGCAAATTCATTGCGCTGACCAACAGGAAGCTGACTGGTTTGCATTTAGAGGCATGGATGGATAGTGTGTGAATTGGGACACAGATATACACTCCATGGGTTAAGAGGCCATCTAGCATCTATTCACTCAACGCAAAGTAAACAGTCCCAGAAGACCTTCACCATAATGAGATAATGGGCTATCGTTGTCATTACGTGAAAGAAGCCACCCTGGATTACGAACTTCTGGATAAGTGTATCAAAGAAAAACAGTGACGATGAGACAAAAGCAGACAGATTGCAAAGACCTTTCTAACGACATTTAAGCAGTGAGGTTGCGATTAAGAATGATGCTTCAGACTTAATGTGCCTGATGACACTGTGAAGTACTCTTCTTCATGGGTGGTCTTCTCTCTTAATCTCCCAAGAGGCTCAGTAGCAAAACACATAATATAAATAAAGAAGATTTACAGTCTCACTGTGAAAGGCAGAAAGCAATAGAGGGAAGGGACAGAGCGGAAGACAGCGCCAGCCGACAGCTGGGGGTCATCAAAGCTCAAAGACATGACGTTCTGAAGTTCCTGCCAAATAGTTTTGTAACCTTCTGAAATCACCAGCCTCTAAATGCAAATAATTCCTGCTTTTATTGACCATTTATGACCATTTGTCATGAGTTTATTTATACTCACGTAAAGCAACAGGAAGTTGACAGTAAGTCAGCATGCTGGCATCCATGTAGATGCTTGTGGTAAACGGGCTGATTCATAGTGAATCAAGGAAAACTAATTAAACTTCTAGGTATTTAAACAGTAAGCAGTTTGCTTAACAAATTAATGTGATTCACAGCATCAAAATGCTTTGTCTTGGTCATGATGACCACCACATCCTGAGTGCTGAATTAGGTTAATTACACAAAATGCCACATTGCCGGTACTAGGATGCCGCTCCCAATATACGTGGAATGTCGGGATGTGATCAACCGGTTTTCCTCACATGTCGGGATGTGATCAACCGGTTTTCCTCACTATTACACCACCTTTTTCCACAGATAAAAAAAATTAATACATTCTCTAGAGTTATTTGATGACACTTTGAAGCGGCTGATAATTAAACTCTCAAAAAAGACAAATGTCATTCAGTGGTGTCTACAAGAGTGATGATTATGTGACCTGCTTTCTGCCTGTTGCAATATTCTAAATGATTTCATGCAACAAATTACTTTGAGCATCCACTGTTCTTTTGAAGACATCACTGGATTTTTCTCCAAGAAAACAACAGCAGTGTTGCATTTGCCTACAGTGGAATGAACTTGAACTGAAGAGCTTGACTAATGCACATCACGACTTTGTTCAGAATTTCACCATCATCTTATGAAAAACCTTTTAGGCACTTTGGCACATTAATCACGAATGTGGTAAAGTTTACTGACATGACACACAAAAAAGTGCAAAGCATTAAGGGGAAGTATAGCTGGAGGTAGCAATTACGGTATCAAGTATGTTCTAGTGCTAAAAGTATGATGCAAAGAGTACAGAGATACAACTTTGGAATAATAATATGTGGGATTTGAACCTATAACCTTTGGGATATTGGATTAAACCTTTTCCTCTATCACCTCCTTCTACCTGTTGGAAACAAAACATGTTGAGAGACAACACAAAATTAGAATTGCTAAAAAAAAAAATGCTGATGATTCTTCAGGCAAATTGTTATGTATCCCAAAGGTACTTTGGTTAAGAATAGCCCAAACATCTAACTCAAAAATCTGACCCAATTTTGGTGACAATTGGACAAACACTCCGGTAAGAGTGACAACGAAAATGGATCAGGGGACTATTCACACTATCCCCGATCAATATGCTAAATTTTTCTCCACATGAATCTAGGTGCTGCCATAGACTCCCAGCCTGAGGAAGTAGAAAAATAATAATAAGAAAAACTCCAAGGTAAACAATATGCACCTCAAGCGCCTGGCCCCTAATAAAACCCAAAGGCACTTTTGGCTAACAGTAGGGTGAAACAGCTGTCCTCATTGAAATCTATGTGTGCTATAAGAAAGATAAATTAATTATAACGTTCTAGCATTCTGTAAGACCTGATAAGCATATACTGTGATTCCTGAAGTAGACAAATTGCAAACACTTCAAATACAGCCACACATGACAATCAAAAGGGTCCAAGCAGGTGGAAAATGACCCCAATTGGCAGATTTGGCAGAACAGATGTTGTGGATACAATTATTGGCTGCTGGCAATCATTTTTGTTCATCTGTCCAACTGATATTGTAGTATGTTAGCACTTGTAGCAAAGAAAAAGCATGTCAAATTTTAACTTCCTTACTCAAACGGTTTTTACGAGATTCTCCTTGTTACAGCCTCCCTCTAGGGGTAAAATTTGGCATGTGTCCTTCAAGCAACCTGGTGTCCATGTGTAATTTATTTAGACATTCAGAAAAAGTAGGCCCATTAGTCAACATGTGACCACCCGCAAAAATTCATTGGCTTGTTTCTGCCAAACAACTGATGAACCTGGATAACCTAATTTACAGAAAATGCTTGAGATTATACTTTGCTATTTATCCTAGAGATCGACAGAAAAGCGATGGGCTTCAGTGCTCTTCTTTCCCAGAGGACCTAATCTTCAATAGCCTGAGGCTGACTTCCACGCTGCATCAGTTTGCCATATTAGAGAGGAAAGCCCTGGCGATTAAAGGCTGGAATACACTACACAACCTTTGCCCTGATTTACAGTCTGGGGTGCGTTTCCCAAAGCCAACTATGGGCGCAAGTTCCATCATTACAATAGAGTTCAATGGAACTTGCAACCGTAGTTGGCTAACAACACTTTTGGGAAACACACCCCTGGACAAGTCGACGCTAGTTGTCAAAAGTCAGAGCTAGTCTGCAGATTTGAGCTGAGAGAATCAATAGAAAATCAAAGTAGTGTATAGGCCAATTCACACTGCACTGACGAATGCCGACCAATGCAGACAATCACCAGACTACAGCACGTCAATTCTCAGGCCTCGTCCACATGAAGCCAGAGCTTACCCTATCCGGTCTTTTTTTTTTTCCTCGTCTCAAGAAATATCTGCGTACACACGAAACCACTGAAACGACTCAAAACGATGTAGTATACTGGCGCTGTAATTCTGCAATAGAGATACACTAAAAACAAAGAATAAGACTTGGAGCATGCGCATAAACCTTGCTGTATGCAAACATCGAAATAAAGCTTTAGGCTTGGTAGCTTCTGCAGCACGAACACAAGCATTTAGTACACTATTATTGTTGTTGTTGCGGTTTTGTGCTGTTAGCGGTGACTGACTAGGGTCGACACGTGGGGTGATGACATCATCGTTTCACAAAATATACGGATTGGCTGTACACAAGAAAACGCAAAGGCCGTCGTTTTCAGATTTATCCACTCTGGGACCCGGTTTCAAAAAATAGCGGTTTCACCTTCTGAAAACGCCGGATCCATCTGGACGAAACGCCTATACGATACAAAATGTTTGCGTATACAGCTAAACTCGTCTCCGTGTGGACGGGGCCTCAGACATCCCATTACGTGACAAATCCTGACTGAACATGTTCAACTGGTGAGAACAAGCACTGTCCAATGCCAGACGCGGACAGGAGTGACACACTGATCCGACAAAACCCGACAAAGTGCTTACTGCCTTCGTTCGGCACCTATCGACGCAGTAATTGGCCTTATAATGGGCACAGACTGTGATTTTTGACTATGATTCCATCCAGTCAGAGAATATCAAACACTTTTGATATTTTGAGTCGATTTTAGGACTCATATTGTTTGCATTTGTCATGCGTCTCCTGGCAACAAGATGCATGTCTCTGTGTGAGTTTGTTGTATTCTCAGTCAGTATGGTGAACACTTTCTCTGTAACCATTTATAGTTTCTAAGTGTATAATGCCTAGTGTTTTAAGATCTGTTCAGATTTGAAAAGTCATGTAGTGTATTCCAGTCTTGAGTTGTGCTAGTACCAAAGTTTGACCCTTATTACCAATCCTGCCCCAGTACTGTAGAGTTCCTCAGTCAAGGACACAAATTTATGGGGGATCCGCTGTTCCTTGCACTCCAGGACTTCCACTTTATGCTGCAACTTCTCAGCACAGGACAAAAAAAAAAGTAAATGCTCAATGTTTTTCCTCTCACAATGTGGTACAACTGAAAATCTTCTACAGGAGCTAGTTTAGTCTAGTTTCATGATCACTGGAAGGGGCTAAGGTTGGAACCCTGATGGGCACTGGGCAAAAGTCAGGAATTACAGCTGCATTCTTTACATAGCTGTCCTCCAACCCCAGCCCCTTGAGGTTCTCTTACTGCTCTTCTTCTTTCCTTCTCCTCTCTGGACAGTGAACTTTAAGGGTGTGTTCACACTTGGCATGTTTGTTTCGCTTGCTCTGTTAGTGTGGTTCACTTGAATAAGTGTGAACGCTGCCATCCGAACCCTGGTCCGAGAACCTTGAAAAGATGGGTCTCAGTCTGCTTCCGAACGAACTCTGGTGCGGTTCGAATAAAATATGAACGTAACATGGACCAAAGACATGTAAACGAACCAAAGACAGGACATGATGTCACAAGATGCGACCCTAAAAAGGACAGAATGCTCAAGTACACCTGGTTCTTCTCGTCACAGTTGCGATGTTGCCCATCACAGTTCTGTAAGACATCAGAACCGCGTCTCCTCGCAGCAGATCTTCATTTGTGTGTGTGACAGAGGGATTTCTGCCGCTGTTTTGAACCCTTTACACATTTTATAAGCTCTTCACGAGTTCTCAACCGGTCAAAATATCATCATATGTAGGCTATGCATATACAACGAGCGCATTTAGCGCAGCACACTGCATTGTTTTGGATGTTCAGTAAGTTCCGTTGCGAAACATATGTCATAAAAGTCAACCAATCAGGTTGTGAACGTATCCCTGTGCCTTTAGGTTCTGTATCTTTAGGTTATGTGTTAAAAATGCCAATGTGAACGCTAAGCAGGCCAGGACTAAATGCTTTTTTTGGTCCAGACCAAACAAATCAAGCGAACCGAACTACAAGTGTAAACACACCCTAAGATGCAGCAGTAAAGTATTGCCCATCCTGGTCGCAGCTGCTATCACTGAAAGGTTCTCAGACTGGTTTTTATCCTTAGAAATACTAACTTTCTCACCTCAATCAACTTTAAAATATTTTGAAAGTACTCTGTTCTTTCTTTAGGCCATGAAAGAGCAATTAAAAACTTTCAATGGCAATGGGCAAAAAATATCTCAGATGAATTTTCATTAGATATCTAAATGGCTTCTTTGTTTTGGTCGAAAATGCAACCGCTAGAGTTCTTACCAGGTCAAGAAAATATGATCATATTGCTACTGACTTATAAGGCCCTAAATGGTTTACCTCCTATGTATTTAACCGATCTTCTATCACCCTACAATCCATCACGCTCTTTAAGGTCACAAAACTCCGGACTTCTGGTTGTACCTAGGATATTTAAGTCCAATAAAGGAGGGAGAGCGTTTTCACATTTGGCTCCTAAATTCTGGAATAGCCTTCCTGATAATGTTCAGGGCTCAGACACAATCTCCCAGTTTAAATCTAGATTAAAGACACATCTCTTTAGCCAAGCATTCACATAATGCATCTCATAACCGTGCACTCCAGTTATAACAAATCAAAAGCACTTGACTATTTATTGCTTAAAATGTTATGAACAGCAGCTACGCAAATTATTTTCTATTTGCTTTTGTGTTTCTTGCGCATTCCAAGGTAACTAGAGATTACACCAGCTCCAGTTTGGATCCTGAATCTTACGAAGATTTCAGATGACCTGACACCTGTGAAGAGATGACGCTAACCCCTGCAAGGACTTCAGATGACGCAAACTCTGAATCAACATACACAACTGACCAAATTCTTATATACTGTAATCATTATGATCACAACTTGTAATAATTGCTTTAATGAGCTCATGGTTTCAGCCTAAATGAATGTACACAATATTAGCTAACTGCATGATTTGAAAGTGAATGTGACATGACGTGGCCAAGTAATTTGGAATTTGTGCTCTGCATTTCACCCATTCATAACAGATTACATTTTTGGTCAGAAAAATAAGATAGAAAAAATCTGCACAAATTCAGTAGCAGTGATGCTTGGACCACTGACTAGACCATTATAATAAAAATATGGCCTTAGTCTCACCTGTAGGTTGACCTCTGCCTCAAAGAAGGTCAGACAGGAGCAGTAGTGTCGTTCTGAATCTATGTCTGTCAGCACCACTGTGAAGAATGTTGGGGGTTTCCTCTCACGAGACAGCCTCCATCCACCAGGCTGGCAGAACTGTAAAAGCACAAAAACAAACAAACACAGTTAGACCTGACTCTACACGAGAGCCCGACATTACCAGAACATCCAGTCGGCACAAAAGCAACCAGTAAATTCCAGTTACCATATGAGGTGAAATAATTTGCACAGAGAAGTTCATAGGAATTGAAATTGGTGTTGTTGAGAATCATTTCGAACACATTTTAATGTTTTTACAGGGCTTACTGGAATGCAGTGTGAGGCTGTTATGGTGTGTTAGTGTGCAAATGGACTAGTGTGTCATCAAATGCAGGATGTGCCACTTCAGATAGTACATCCTTTCATCAGAAGGCAGGAAACGCCACTGAGTGCCCTTAGTGCCCTTCCAAAAGTCCCTTCATATCCATTCTGTTACAAAGAAAATCCCAATAAATAAATATAGATAATAACCTAGCAGACCAACTGTAGATTGCCCATACAGATTTACATATGAGTCCTGCTGCTGAATCCATGCTGCCGTAAATGCTGTGCCACAGAAAAAAAATAATAATTTTACAGGAGTTGTAAGTTTGTGGTCTGTATTGAATGTGATGCAATAAAAATGTCCGTCATAGTGAAATTGAAAGCTTTTGAATTGGACTGAAACAAATTCAAGTGTTTAAAGGATTTGTTCACTTTGAAATGAAAATTACTCCAAGATTTACTCACCCTCAAGCCATTCTAGGTGCATTTGACTTTCTTAGTTATATTATGAGTTATATTAATAAATATCCTGGCCGTTCTAAGCCTTATAATGGCAGTGAACAGGACCAACAAGTATGAAGTTAAAGAAAGTGCATCCATCCATTATAAACGCATCACTTCACTTCAGAAGGCCTTTATTTACCCCCCAGAGCTGCGTGGAGTACGTTTATGATGGATGGATGGATGCACTTTCTTGAGCCTCATACTCGTTGGTCACATTCACTGCCATTATAAAGCTTGGACGTGTCAGGATATTTATTAATGTAACTCCGGATGTGTTCATCAGAAAGAAGAATACGTCTAGGATGGCTTGAGGGTGAGTAAATCTTGGGGTAATTTTTATTTCAAAGTGAACTAATCCTTTAAGTCCATTTGAAAATATGCATTTCTGCGCATCACAACTATTGAGTGACTGATGTAAGATTTCAGAAGCACAGTGGCTTTCCTGTAGTTCAAACAGTAGAGCAGTGGTTCCCAATCCTGGTCCTGAAGAACTCCAAACACTGCACATTTTGGATGTCTCTCTTATATAACAGACATATTTGAGGTCTTACAGTAGGGTTCCTTAAATCCGGTCCTGTAGTTCTAGCCCTAATCAAACACACCTGTACAAGCTAGTCAGTGTCTTCAGAGTTAGTAGAAAATTGCAGGTAGGTAAGTTTGATCATGGTTTGAGCTAAACTCTGCACGACAGTGGTCCTCCAGGGCTGGATTTGAGGAACCCTGGCTGTCCAAAATCACCCCCTAGGCCCTTAAATAGGGCACTACTTGAGAGGACAGCCATTTGTAGTGGTGTCTGAAACCATAGTTTACGTTATTGAGGGCACTCATTTAATCCCATAATGCACTGCAATGATGAGTGTACTCAACGGCTAGAGAATACGCATGCACTATGTGGGTCACGTCGAATGAATTCCTGCATCTCGCCAGAAGATGCCGGCCACAGCTGAATCATCCATCCATCCATTTTCCAAACAGCTAGTCCAATGTGGGTACAGTGTAATATCATATAGGTATAAATTCCTTTTTAATTGGTTCTTAAATTGTTTAATTAAGGTCTATACATAGCTTCCATGACAGAGTTCAAGATAAATCTTTTCATTACTACTGGAGCTGCCAGTTTGCCAAGTTTCAAATTATTATTAAACAGCAAGAACAAACTATGCAAAAGCGGCAGCCCTTCCGGCGCACTCTGTGTCCGAATTCACTCACTCGTTTTCATTCACTCCCTCAAGTGAACCATATTAGTGGACTAATGTAGGGAATAGTGAATGAGGGTATAGGGGGGCGATTTCGAACACAGCTCCTGTCTTAGGGCCCTATCATACACCCGGCGCAATGCGGCGCCAGGCGCGACGCAAGTGTTTTTTGCTAGTTTCAGCTCAATGCAGTTATCATTTTCATAAAGTCAATGCCGCAATATTTGTTTTGTTATTTAAAGAGCGTGTTAGTAATATGCGCACGAGCAGATCAGTTTCCTCACTAGAGAAGCGTTCAGTTTTTTCGCTTGCAAATTCCGCCATGTAAATAGCGAATCCACCATGGCGCGAGCGCAACTGGCTTTTAAAGGTAATGGGAGATGAGACTCTGGTTTATTGCACGTTATGCCCCAAACACACTTATTACTCATTAAGAGAATAGGGACAACCTTTTTAGGCCATGCGGCGAGCGTGCCGACCATTTTTCCCGTCCTTAAACTAGCAAAAGTGGATTCGGACACACACTAAGTGCACTTGCGCCGTGCGCTTTAGACCATGCACTTAGATCGTTAAAATAGGGCCCTTCGAGTTTTTACTAACGATTTGATGAGGTGAATCAGGTGTGTTTGATTAGGGAGACATTTAAAATGTGCAGTGATGGAGGTACTCCAGGTCCAGGATTGCAGTAGAGCATGGCACTGGCAATGCAAAGGTCATGGGTTCGAAGCAAGAACTGATAAAATGCAATGAAAGTCGCTTTAGATAAAAACGTCAGCCAAATGCTTTAATGTAAAAGAAAGTGCAGGCAATGACTCTCCTGGCAAGCAGTAAAGAGATAGGAGAGAACGAGACATCAGACTGTGAGTAAATCTGCTGTGTTGGTGCTTCAAAGTGACTTGGCAGACACAGTGAGGCTGGATCACAAATGGCGGCCTGGCAGGAGAGAGATGAGGAAGAACAGGAGAAGTACAAATCAAAGAAAGTCAGGGATAGAGATGAAAGAGAGTTGGCAAACTGATAAAAGACAACTTTTGACTCATGAACAGGCAAAAGTGATAAGGTGAGTGGGTGGAAACATGACAACGACTGATGGGAGAAGGAACAAGAGCAAGAGGGACAGCAAAAATGAAAGACAGAGCGATATATAGTGTGTTGGATTGACCTCAGGGCTTGAACCAGGATGTTAGCATCCCGCTGCAGCCACAATAGAAGGCAGGAAATCTGGAGCGCTGGCAGGCGAAAACGGAAGAGTGGGATGCTCCTTTCCCTTGTCAGATTGGGAAAGGTTCCAGGAAAATTACAAGAAAATATGAAACTATTCAAAGTATGCGATAAGTTCCTGGCCAAATACAGATAAACAAATAATGATTGTGCGTACATGGGTTGAAAATGTGGGACAGCAGTGCCACACAGACCCAAAATGGACTTTAGACAGGAAAGATGCTGTAATTTTACACAAATAAGAATAGCCTGTGCTTACGTACAACCTAGTGCTTCTATTCCTTACAGTTTCATTTTTATTCACCTTAAATTGAATATGACTATAACTGTGGAGAAGATATTGTTTATTGTTACGCTTAAGCTACATCAATACCCCTTGTTCCTGAGGCTATTATTTTTTGAGTGGCCAGAGGCTCTTAGCTGAAGAGACTGGGGCCTGGCATTGATTCAAATACTACAAAACCCAAGCCTCAGTCTGAAGTGTTTTGCACGTGCTTGATTTAGTTCACAAGACAGAACATCCAGACAGACAACAACTGGACTGCAATCTAATTTTTACTGTAAATATTAGCTTAAGTTTAACATTTAATATCACTGAAGTAGTTCAAGAAGAAGGCTAGGATTGGTGGATGAAGCTCTAGGACAAGATGAAAATAAACTCATGCCACAATGATCAGTTATCGGATTCTGTTATCTGATGACAAACATCAAAAACGAAACACTATGGAGCTCAAACAAGGGATCGAGTGTAGGGATCGATTCTTTAACCATGACTGTGATAAGAGGCCTTTGTACTTAATGTATGTTTGGAGCATACAGAAATAAAGTACACAAGGTCAAAATTGAGACAATTAACAATTCATGTTTTGATTCAAATTAGTTCTTGATTTGGCATAAATAGACTCAAAAGAATCAAGAATCTAAATAAGTTCGGGAATCAGGCAACACTGATTGCACTGTATGTTTCTGATTCCCTAAAAAAGAACCAGCTTACTTATTTGTTGGAGACTCATTTGGATTGTGTTGCGATTTTGCAAACAGAAGTGCCACCGTTCTCCTACTTCCACTTGAAGATAACCAATTTAATGTCACTTGAGGTACCGGCATCTTGGAAATGACGTCAAACGAAGCTTCGTACTGTATTCGAGTTTGCTCCAGTGGTAATTTTCAAGTTTGGAGTTGCAGTAATACATCATACAATAATAATTATGGCTGTACTTCAAAATGTGAGTGAAAGAAGACCAAAGTTGAACCTATCTGAACTTTGAGCGTCACATTACAATGCTTCGCCTGCTGACAAGACGTTAGCTTGCCTCTTCGAGTCACATGAAAGGGTCTCGATAGTTCTCCAAACTGAGCTTGCACTCTTGCAACCGTGAAACAGCTGAGTCATATAACAGAGAACACAGATCTTTTCCTTAAATTAGCTTTCAGTCAAGTGACAGTGGCACTCCGTAGTGTTCTACCAGCCATGATGTCAGAGGGCTTTCAATTACACAGCTGGCCTTGTCAGCAAAAGTTCCTCATCATGTGAGAAATGAGTGGCACGTCCACTCTGCAAACAAGACACAAGATCTGCAGCTTGACCTGCTAAGAATCAGTTCAGTGGTTAAAAGCATGGAGGACAGAACAACCATATTAGATCCTCATCTGCCTTGTGCTGTCTACCGTTACTTGCATCTCTGTTTAATGACAGCCATAAAAGGCAGAGGACTGCTGCCCTAGTTAGAGGACAAAGCAAGAGCTCTGATTGCTTTGGGTTGTGTAACAGTGCCAGGCTGGTTTCAAAGATACACAACAGAAACATATTCTTTAAACTGAATTGATTTCTACTAAGTTAAGGCTATACAATTAATCAAATATTGAAGATTATGCCGTTTCAATGGAAGGAGTAGTTCTCTCAAAAATTAAAATTTTCAACTTTGTGCCATCCAGTGCTCCACACTCCATTCCAGTAGGTGGCAGATTCTTCTTCCCTTTCTGGCATTTCAATGGCAATGCGCCAACCATCATTCAGGACTGGAGTGTAAAGCACTGGACAGGAGAGCAATAGAGCGGCCATCCCAGCAGTTAGCATCACCCTGGTTCCCTCGACAAAAACCCAACAGGATTTTTCCATTGGCTTTTGGATTATTGCAGAAAATAAGCTCGGCGACCAACAAAGGTTTATGATTCTTGCATGTTTTGTTCATCATCATAATCTGCACAAATGAACACAAATTATAATTAACTGAAAATGCGTTTAAAAGCCTAAATACAATCACCAGAAGTAGGATGTAAACAAACTACACCATGGTCACATGACTTTTCTGCATCTACATCACAAAGCTCTTTCAGTCTTTAGTTAAAAAACGTTTTCCCTGCAGGTTTGAGTCAGAATAGTTTGCAAGACAAACAACAAGTGAAAGTGGACTAGTGAGTAGATGAGTTTACCTGTTCGGCTGATGACGTTTAATGTCCCCGACAACCTCTGTAGTCCCATTTAGCAACTTGTTAGCAAGACAAAAAATCAGTAGGGGGTATTCCTGATGCATTTTATGTCATATAAAATAATAATTTTGACCTTGTGTTAACCACAGACCTTATTTAAGCCTTTTAACTGAAAACCATTTTGAAAGACGATGTAACCAGAAATGCTAAAATGCTAGCTCATTTCCAGGTTTTGGCATACAAAAATATGTCATACCGGCAGCCACCACAAATTTACTGATTTTCACCAGAATCCAATTGGAGCACTGAAGTCAGAAATAAGGCAAAAACAGTATAAATAAGATATTTGAAGAGTTCCATTGCAAAAGTCCATCTGACATCTTTTCTTTTAAATGAGCATTTTTTTTATAAGGCTCCTATGTTTAGGTTCAGTAATATCACTTTAAAGGCAATGAAAAGCTTATTAGTTAGTAAGTTATTGAAATACCTTATTTTGAAATCATCTTGAAATCATACGATTCGATTCACGTCTTCCATTTGGTTCGTCTGCGGATTTAGAGGCTTTTGCTGACAAAGGGAAGTGGCGTTTAGCGGTTTCTGCCAACGAACTGCTATTCTAAATGGGCTGATGCTGGGATTTAGCAGATTTGAAGTGAAAGCATTTGATGAACTTATACTATGTGCAGAGAGGATTCACTCAATATCATTATCTCATTTTGACAGAGATGGCGTTTAGCGGCTTTTGCATCTTCATTTATTCTTCATCATAGGCAGCTGAAGAGCAGGATTTATGCAACACTACCTTAGTTAGAATTTAGCCAGAACGCAATATCTTTTAAGACATAATTGAGCCTTTGCATCGGGAGTGAGCATATGATCATGATGCCTAAAAAAGCTGTCCAAGTAGGCAGTGTGTGGGGAAAAAAGAAAGGGTGTGTTTTCATAAAGTGTGAGAATAAAGATTATAAATGGAATAGACTTATTGGCCCATCACAACATTGACGTCTAGACCTGGACAACAGCTGAAAATCTCACAGGAAGAAGAACAATAACACAGGGGAAAGAGGTGTCAGCACTGGTCGTCCCCTGTCAACACTGTACAGTTTTATCAAAACGGACAGCAGCTAATGTGAATCCAAATACGGTCTATTTCTGTCCGCCACAGACCAAGGGTAGGAAATGCTCAGCTGGGCCAAGATGGAGACCCCATTCTTCTGTCTGAATGTGTTGAGCTGAAGGAAACCTGGAATAACCTGTGATGAAAACACTTCCTGAGAACATCTTCAGGGTCAAAGGAAATAAAAAAATAAAAAAAAGTGTTTTTATGGACCTACCCTATCACAGCATGTGCTAGCAGATCTAAATTACCCGAAAATCTGAGGTAACACATGCAGAGTTCACATTACCAGTACAACATTGTTCTAAATTCAGCTATGACAAGAATATTTCATATGGTCAGTTATGCAATACCGCACATATGGTTCACTTTAGGGACAGATATTTTTAGTTAGTCAATGGGGATGCTTATAATTTACCAGAGTCATGAAGGGTGAGTAATGTGGAGATGCTAAAAATGCCAAACGAGCAACATATTGACAGCATCGTAATTTCATGACCTATAATTTATTGAGTTGATGACAATTCATGCATGTCAGAAATTCAGAGGAAAAGGCAAACGGCATGTCCTCGATCTGGCGAGAGTATAACGTGTCATTTACTTCAGCCGCACATGTCCCGTGAGTAGCTCATACAGCTGGATCTGTCGTGCTCTTCACTAGTCCGCTCCTCTGGGGAGATTTCCTCACTTGAGATGAATTTCCTTTTCTAAAACAGTATAAATTGAAAACACACTGACATTTTAAATGGTGAATTTTAGCCTGAAGACTTTCGATCTTAACAACACAAACATGCAGCAGTCCAGAGAGTTGAGTGATGTTTCTCTCTAAACATTTTGCTTTCAGTTTGTATTCCCAAAACAGCAGTGGGGGAAACACTTTAAACACCCTTGGAACTTCCCAGCATTGCCCGGAATATGGCAATGAATTTTACTCGTGTAAAAAAAAATACAAAATTTAGGACAGGTGGTAGCAAGTTCTTTACAAACACAAAAGGTCAGCTAAGGTCTATTGGGATGTTTACTACTACTTTTTTTTATCTTTCACACATACGCACACACCAGTGTTGTCCTGTAGGTGGAGCTCAACCTCAACTACACTGTTCGATATCTGTGAAGTAATTTAGCTTACTGTATCGGAAGAAAAACATATCAGAATGTCCACGTTGCGATGTTTTTGCTTTATGGTTGCTGTGGTGCTCAGTGTTTTTATGTTGCTATGATATTGTAAGTGAGAAAAGCTCATCCCAAAGTCTCTGAAATTCTGGTCCCAAAAAATGGCTTGGGTCCCTTGTTCAAAGCGAGTCGATGTGTTTGTTTTTTGTTTTCTTTTTCACCAGTTTATCTGCCATAGTGTGAAAAAAAACATTTCTAAGTCTGATCACTCACAAAAAAGTAACAACATATCACTACACAACAGGCTGCTTGATTTGAGGTCTTTTCATGTCCTTAGTCCACAGTGATTTGATGAGTTATGCACCAGGCAGGTTTGCATAACAAAACCAGCCGAATTGATGTTCAAAACCTGGCCAATCATGGCCAAAACTAGCTCACTGGAAGAAGAAAAATAAAAAAAACAACCCACGGCAACAGTGCAAAATAGTCAAATTCGGCGGGAAAACCGCAGACTTGGCAACACTGTTGTGCACTGTTGTTTAATAGAGTTAGGGGTTAGTACACATCCTTAAGCATAAACAAAAGCAAGTGCTACTAATAACGGTGCCTGCATCCTAAAATAATAGCCTGTAACATTCTGGGAAAGAGAATTTAAACAAAAAACAGTGTACAAACAGGGCAAAAATCTGCCTGAAGGTACAGTCACATTCGAGAAATTTAAGTGAAAAAAGGTCTACTGTCCATTGTCAATAGTGTAGTGATGTATGAAACAGAGCTCACACAGAAGTCACTTTTTAACCAAGCAGTTTTGTGTTTTGTCAACTCTGCGAATTTGTGTGACCAACATGAGCGAAATCTGAATGGGGAACTTTATCGCCCTGGAATTGAAACTATTCCTCCATGGACATGGAAGTCCATGCATCATTGTGAATGAACCTCTTTTTGAATTACCATATAACATGCAAACAACCAAACATCAGCAACAACATCATCAGGATTGTTGAACTTCACAAGCTAAACAACAAACAGCGGTTCCAGTACAGTGTGCTTTGACCAGCCAAGCGTAAACACCTTTGTCCCAGGAGTGGACTGAGGCACAATATGTGTCTACGTCACACTGCAGACCCCTGCCTGTGAGTGCAGCGATAGTGAAGTGGGCACAGGTGTTTCCTGTGGTTTTCAGAGAGTCCGTCACCACCCACATTTCCCTCCTTCCAATCAGCTATCTTCCCTCTGTTTATGTTTTTCAGCTGACTAAACAACAGCTCCACGCTGCAGGTTGGACTGTCACGTGAGTCAGCCACTCTTCACTCTCAGCAGGAAGGAGAAAATGGCCCTGCTTTTGAATGAAGGGAGGGTTTCCTTTATTCACAACACAATGGCTGCTCATTACAGGACTTGTACACTTAAACTTTTACTATGTCATACTGAAGCCGATGACAAGGATTTTATGAGAAGCAACTGGTTACACAAGAATATCTTGACGTTGCACTATAGCTCAAGACTTCTACGTGGTATTAGTGTCAGGCATGTGATCAGGTAAAAGACAAAAAAGAAGGAAAACCTGACCAGGGAGACCTTATCCCTTCTCTTTGTTGACAACACAGGGCTCCAGGCTGTGACCTTTTTTCTTGGCAGTGAGTCTAAACTGATAAGAGCTGCCATTTCTGTTGCATATGACACATCAAACTGCAAAAGAAACGAAAGCGGAACAAATCCGAGCTTCTCGTTTGAGCTGCGTGGTGCGGACAGTTTATCCGCTCGGACCAATATTAGACAGCGCAGTGCGAGCTCAGAACAGGTTTACTCACGGGCCACTCTCGATCACGTGACACTATTACTACACAGCGCAGGTAAATCCAGTGAGAAAGCATTTGAATTCGCCGCTGTATTAATAACATCTCTGCGAGATCTAGTGAGAAGCATCCAATTTCGACGCAGAATTCTATAAGCCATGATATCAGATCAAACAGCGCTGACATGGAAACCAGGAGAAACATGAATACACATGTTATAGAAGGCTCTTCAGTCCACAAATCACCAACATTCACCCTGGATTTAATGTAATAACGCTTAGTGTAACCATGGTATTGTGGCAGAAATGTCTTACATTATTCATTTCAGGGTTCATACAACCTTTTGAAAATGAAATTCAAGAACTTTTTTGCTTTACTTTTTCCAGCACTTTAAAGCTCTAAATAATGTGATGACCAAATATTTAAAATTTTCCCTATAAAAATTAGATTTTTACATGTTACTGTTGTTAATAAAAGCTCAGTGCTTTACTGTCAAATGTGCATTTTCAAAAATTAAGCATGTAATATTATTATTTATTGCACTTGTTAAAGCAAAATAATAGTAATTTATGATTGAATTACCATAATGATTAAAAAACTCCCCACCCTCAAGCTCTACCAGATCAGGTGCTGGTGCCACCATCTGCAGAACTCATCACTCGTTTCCACCGAGCGGTACAGTACAGTACAGTACAATTCAGGACAGTAAACCTTGATCCGACTTGCCTTTCCACTGCCAACAGTACCCTTACTTGATTGGCGTGGTTTATGCTGGAAAGTAGCGATCAACGTCATTCTCGCACGAAGAAGGAAGCGACACAGTAAACAACAATGGGTCCTCCAGCAGATCTTGCTCTTGCTTCTCGGCATGTGGTTGTTTGTTTGCAGCGTGTCAACATTGTGTTGCAATGGTATTGTGTTTTAACTGTATATTTAAAAAATGGCACCTCTTGTGTTGTCATTCTCCTTATAGCACGCGCAAGTGACAATTCTCTGTCAACCAATCAACATTCTGCAGTGAGTCTAGCTCCACCCTTTAGATACCGGACTACTGTGCTAGGTGCCCCAACGAAAGGGTCTCAAAAAAGTGGTACGGTACGGTTTGGTATTTTGGTACCATTCGCAACTTATGACAATCGAAACGGAAATATCAAAAACTGCACCACTCGGTGGAAACGAGCCATTAGTGGCACCAGTGCTACTGCTCTCAAATGTTAGTCTGAAGCCCTTCAACAACAGATTTATAAACAATTCTCATGACGAATGTTCCCAAATGCAAAAATTATAAGCAACTCTAACACACAGCACTTTGAAAACACACAGCTCTGAAACATGCAGCTTGTCAGAATATATATTTATATAATAATTACATCACAACCATTGGGATTTGATGATTGCATTAAGCCATTTTCACATTCTCACCACCATGCATTGTCAAATTTCATAAAAAAATGGCGAGTAACACTGTTTCAACACCAACTCTCATTTGGCGCTTTGAACCCTGGCTAACATACTAGTAGTGTCCTGCAAGCTTGTGCTGCGCTGCCATAAACAACCTGTGCATGAAATAAATGTATTTTCGAAAACTTGACATTTCGCAGTTTTAGTACTTGAAATTGTTTAAGGCCATTTCACGATTTCAATCATCATACACTAACCAGCACTGTGGTGTTTTGTTTTGTTGTTTGGCTTAATTGTTTTTGTTTTATTTATAATCATGCATTTGGCCACGTTTTTTTGGTGTCAAACGCACCAACACTGTTTTCCAGGTCTGCTCACAGAAATGGAGGCAAGGATGTGGCACACCCAGCAGTGAGTGGGCCAACATAATTGGCGGCCACTTAACCACATGTCAGAGTCAATAATGTTCACAGAGGTACTTCTGTGCTGAGTGCGGAGAAACCAACTCTCAGGGGGGATAAATTCACAGAGTTAAGGGAGCAAACACTGTTGAACAGAAATGTACATATACAGTCAAACATTATGTCATGGTTACCTGAGTACTTGGTTTTAGTGGATGCTTTTTATCCAAAGTGACTCAAGGTTCCCAAATTGCACTAAAAGATAACCCCATTATAGGGCAGTTTGAGGTTTAGCATTTGCTCAAGAAAAATGTTGACAGAGGATCATGGTAGCGATCCAGTTCACACACTGTGTGCAGTGGCTTTTTATTGAGTAGTTTCTCTAAAGTTTGTCACACAACCCAAAATATCTTTATCCAAATGTCCACTAAAGACTTTTTAATTAAAACAAATGGACTAGCCATCTGTCCAGGGTGTTTCCTTGCTTACAGATGCTGGGATAGGCTCCATCATCCCCACAACCCTACATGGGAGGAGTTTGGACGGACGGACGGACGGACGGACGGACACTGGCCCCCTGAGTTAGCTTGGTTTCTCCCAAGGTTTTTTTCTCCATTTTAACACCTGTTTGCCACCTGATGTCACCTGTTGGAGTTTGGGTTCCTTGCCGCTGTCGCCTTTGCCTTGCTTAGTTGGGGAAACTTGACATTTGATATTCAACAATGTTTTGATCTGCCTGCATCGGCACCATTGTATGTGAACTGAGCTGAGCTGGATGATGACGTCACTGTTTACTCCAGTGCTGATATAGATAAATTAACTAAATTAATAACTATTGATTGTTACAAAGGAATGAACCAATACTGAATTTACTTAAGCTGGACAACGACATTATTTTCTTTAAGAGCTGCTGTGCAGCCAAAAATTATATACCAGTTATCACTGTAAAGCTGCTTTGACGCAATTTGTATTGTAAAAAGCGCTATATAAATAAAGGTGACTTGGCTTGACTTGACATGTGACATATTTGCGATATATCATTTAAATAAAAGGTGATAAAAATTGTACCAATTTTGTGTCAATGTGCCACTCAACAGAAAGTACCCAAGCAACCTACTGTTGTTGACAAGCATCTATTCGGCGTCAGGCAAAAATGACTAAGTCTGACTAAGTAGTTGATCTAAACATTTATGGTAACTGAAACATTTGAAATGTTCCTTGCATACATATAATTAAACTGGTTTTAATTTTTTTTTAAAAACCCAACCTCTTGTTTTGACTTTATTTGGGAGGACTTAATTAGTGGGGTAAGACACCCTCAACCCCTTGTGATTTCCCACCAATCCACATGTGGTCCATACCTGGGATCTGTAACCTTTAAGACCAGCTTAGACCCTTAATTACCTTCCCCTTAGCCAGAAACTTGAATAACCAGGAATTGTCTAGGTAGAAGTCAGCAATTTTTTCCTGTTTTGTCTGAATGATGTTAACCAAGTTGGTCCCCCAGTGAGAATGAGACATTACGGGCACACCAGACAATCCGGAGCACTCAAGCCGCTGAGCCAAAGTGTTTTTATTTGTGTGCATCTTTATCTTGTTAAATACTGGGATCTTATTGGCTGCTTTTGAACTTGTGGGACTGCTATGGGTCCTTTGTAAGCAGGTTTTCTTTTGGTAGCCGAGATGAACAGAGACAGCAGGAAATAACAAAGCTCTCGGAGTATGGCTCAGCTCCCTGGTCCTTTGTTTCATTACGCTTCGCCTGCCCTCTGCCAGGAACTGCAGATACTAATCAATTCAAGGGGCCACGTAGCTCTTAGAGGTCCTGTGTGCACTGTACACTGTCATACATTTCCTTTTCATATTTATTAGTCAAAACAAGTCTAAATGTTTCCATTAAATCAGCACCCAAATATTCTCATGAAATTTCTTTAAAAAAAATTCTACTCATTTTTTTTTTTCTAGCTTTAAAGGGATAGTTCACTCAAACATGAAAATTCTGACATCATTTACTCACCCTCAAGTTGTTTCAACCCTGATATTTTGAAGAATGACGGTAACCAAACAGTTGATGGGTCCCATTGACTACTATGGAAGGTCACCGACATTCTTCAAAATATCTTCAAAATTCAAGGGTTTGGAACAACTTAAGGGTGGTTAAATTATGACAGAATTTTCATTTTTGGGTGAACTATCCCTTTAAGCTTCCTTCTGCACACAGACCCAAAGGAAAGATCTGGATAGTGGCAGTTATGATGGGGCAAATCTCACCAATGACTAGCTCTTGGTGATGCTTTTCCTGTGATTTCCAAGCAGTTCACAATGTGATTACTCATGAAAAGATCTTCCTGACCAAAACAAAAAAAAAAAAGAAAAAAATTGGATGCGTGCTGGGATTCGGATTGTTTTGTTTTCTTTTTTCCCCCCTTTGTTTTACAAATACTGACAAAAAAAATACTGGGAGACGTGAGCTTTAGCCATTCGCACATTTGCCCCTGGTGACACAACCGGAAACCAGCAAAGCAAATTGAGTAGGTGAAATCGTTAATCATTCGTATCATTTCGAATCTTTAGTATGCGCAATGCCTGCCTAATGGCAAAACTAGCCTTCCATTTATAAAACAGTGAAAGATGTGCAGTTATAAACAATATCCAATCTCCAAAAGTGCCTCTGTTATATAGACAACAGACTGAACTACAACTATTTACACATTTTCTAAATACTTTATGCGTCCTTCCCGGAAGTACGAAGCACATTCCAGATTACAACAGGGATTTGGAGGAAAGGGAAGAGAAGTTCAAAAAGTCAGAGCAACAGATGAGATAGATGACACAAACGGTTACGATCTCCCCCTTTGTGGGAGGTCACATTCCTTCATTATAGGATGTCGGGCTCCGACGAGGAATTTTATATTTCATCGGTACATTGATGTCTCACACAGCAAACATGCAAACATTAGTGACCACAGAACATTTCAGGGTTTTTTTGTGACAGAAGGCATGTTTCATTCAGATCTCTGCATATTTAAATAATAGATATGTTAGAAATACCATTCAAAAAATTTGGATTCAATTAATTTTTTGTTTTGAAAGAAATCATTAGTTTTATTTCGCATTAAATTTATCAAAAGTGAAGGAATTTTTAACATTGTCACAAATATTCTATTTCAAATAAATGCTGTCCTTTGGATCTTTATGTTTCTTGAGCAGCAAATCGGAATGATTTCTGAAGGATCATGTGACACTGAAGACTGGAGTAATGATGCTGAAAATTAAGATTTGATCACGGGAATAAATTACATTTTAAAATACATGAAACTAGAAAACAGTTATTATAAATAATAATATTTCACAATATTATTGTTTTTATAATAAATGTAGCCCTGGTGAGCATATAAGAGACTTCTTACATTAATAAAGTCTTACAGACTGAACTTTTGAATGGCACTGTATATATATATATATATATATATATATATATATATATATATTTCTGGTTAAACCACTAGTGTTATTATTTTCTCCCATGTAAAATAAATCAGGCTACATGACTTATGGTGTATATCGGCACATTTTTTTACATAAAGTAGAGAAAATATGTGTTTCTTCAGGCTTACAAGATGAGGGACATAATCCATTTGATGCAGTCAGTAGAAATAAAGCAGAGGATTCAGGGTTTATTTGCTGGAGACATAAAACAAGCATTGCAGCCAGGAGCAATAAGGCCAACTTGGCTTCAGGAGGTGCCAAGGGTCTATGTCCGCCTCAGTCCCAGCATGCTGGAGAAGGCAATGCTCATGCAGTGAGCGCTGGCAAGTGGCTCGCACTTTCGTAGGAGTTTAGATGAATGGGTCTTGTTGTTAGTTTAACAGGAACATTTTAGTCCATCATTCTGGCCATAACGCAAAAGCCTCCATATGCGTGCCAGGGAATGAAGATATCAGCAAGAGCAAATATCTCCTGAGACAGAGGTTAATGGCAAGCAATCTTGGCGACAGTGACAAAGAGGTAAAAGAGTAACATTATCAGAAGAAGAAACCCATGCACAGCCTTGAGATGTTCAACTTAAGTATTCCAGCTAATGTCAATGTTTGTCGACCACTTGAAGACATGATACTTAACCTCAGCCAGTTTAGGAGCCAAAAAAAAAAAAAAAAATCAGTTTGCAAGGGTCACATTTTGAAAACATCCTCTGAATACATGCATACCAAATGCATAGGCTACTATAATATGATTTAAATGAACAGCTTGCTTTGTTTGTGCAAATTAACTTTTAAATCAATTTCTTAGAAATTTGTACTAGGAATGGGCATTTTTGTCAGGTTTAATAAAATGTCAGGTCAAAATAAAAGTCCTGCTTTTAACACATCGGCCAATCAGATAAACTTAATCGGCCGATGCCGATTTTTTAAAAATGCCAAATATTGGCCGATATATCGGCCTTGGTGATACTCCACTTACTTTTTGTTGATGATAACAAATTACTGTTTTGAACCCATTCATCAACCTTCTCCTCTCAAACGTTATTTTTAAAGGGGACATATCATGAAAATCTGACTTTTTCCATATTTAAGTGCTACAATCAGGTCCCCAGTGCATCTACCAACCCAGAAAATGTGAAAAAGGACAACCCAGTAACTTTGTTTTGGCAAGCCTTTCTCTGCAAGTATGTGAAAAAACGAGCTGCTCAGATTTCGCTCACCTTGTGACGTAGGAAGGGGATCTTATTATAACTTCACCGCCCCTTAATCTGCACGTTTCGATTGCTAAAAATGAAGTGTTTCGATATTTTGGAAAGAAAATATTCACAGCATTTGATAGCAATCATAAACGTTAGCCTGGTGTGTATGGCTCTTTTTTGCAAACAGGTACGCTATGTATAGTGGGCGTCCATACGGGTTTTGCACAAAAGATTAACATGACGCCACATGCTAGTCGATGAGTTGAACCAACTCCACATCAACTACATAAATTTATCCACTAACCATTCAGAAACATCCAGTTGCTTTCTAAAAGTTGTAACTTCTTCCTGAGTCTCTCCATCAGTGTCGACTCCGGTTTGAACAATGTAAGGCTGAACACCGTTACTGACAATCCTCATTTTGACTGCGTGAGATTCTCCAGCTTTGTTGTTGTTGAGCAACTGAAGCGTGAGCTGTTAAAGCTCCGCCCTCTTCTGGAAAGGGGGCCGGGAGCAGCAGCTCATTTGCATTTAAAGGGACACACAAAACAGCGTGTTTTTGCTCACACCCAAATAGGGGCAAATTTGACAAGCTATAATAAATGATCTGTGGGGTATTTTGAGCTGAAACTTCACAGACACATTCTGAGGACACCAGAGACTTATATTACATCTTGTAAAAAGGGGCATAATAGGTCCTCTTTAAAACAGAGGCACTGTTAAAAATAGCTTTCTTAGTGCTCTCATTCTTGCAAGTCGTGACATGAGGAACAGGCACGAAACTGTCCTCAGGCACAGTCTTTAGAAATAAAATGTGTACTACAAGCACTATGATATTAACAAGAATAATATTGAATAGATTGAAAATATTTAACATAATCCCCCAACTCTAGTTCAGTACTCATCATTAAATCTCATGATCATAGAGGTTTGGTAATTTTCCACTGTTTGTTTTAAACCCTCATTGCTTCAAGAACAATAACAGAGCAAAATAGAATGAAAAAACAAAAGGCTCCATATGACTACCGTACGTCATCTACACTATTTATTTATAACATCCAGTTTAATCACTATCAAAGGTCATCTCCGACATGAATCCTCTCAGGGATGCACCTGAACACAGGCCGTCGGCACGGTCATAAATTCAGCTCGTTTGTCAGCTGAAAGGTCTCATCTAAAGCATCCCACGTGAAAGACCAGTACACCCAATCTGCTTTGACATTTTAAACCCATCAAGAACCCAATCAAACTGATCTGTTACAGATAAAATACATCTTTTCTTGAGCCCATAAGAAAACGCAGCTGTGGCAGTGGACTGTGCACACGCTCTGGACATATAAGAGCTCAAAATTTTGTCTTACGAGGACCCAGATTTGAGTCTGACCTGCCCTGTATACATTTTTATGTCCTACAAAAGGGTAAAAAGCCTACAAATAAAAGAACAAAACAAAAGAAACATGATGTTCAGTTCTATATAAATGCATTTATGATCTACAAAGACATGATGTTAAACATTTTCATGCTTAACACAAGTCATTTTATGTGAGGACACACTGTGGCTTGCCTGCAATCAAGTGACCCTGACATTCAGCATTGAACTTGAGGCACAGAGGAATGTACGGGACTCTTCAGCCCTTATAATGTGACCAATATAGCTGCAGACTCTGAGTTAAGTACATGCTTGTCTACAAGACAAACACTCGTGAGTCAACATACTAAAGTTTTGATTTTGGCTGGTATATTAATGCAACATTTTGATAAGAATGACAGTAAATAATTTACAAACTCCAAAAGCATTCAGCTACTGCATAATCTGCAGCTCACCGAGATCAAAGAGAAAAAACATGAAATAATGCCAGTCATTCCTTCATCTATGAAGCATGTCAACTTTCCTCTGTTTGACGTTCTGAGAGTAAATTCATGTTGCAACAACGATTTCTCACCCACAATCTTCATACTCAACCATCAGATTCCAAACAAACATCACCATGATCACAGTCAAAACACAATATAATAATTATTGAGTAATACCTGTTTAATCTACAGAACAGAATGAACCCTGCAGGATAAAAACAGACACTTATAAATTGGATCCATGTTTGTTCTGAAACCATTTGGACATTTTAAATGTTTGATAGGAGCAGTGCTTTTGTACTCAATATCATCTTGACTGCAGGTTTTTGCATTCCTTCTACGCTACAATGCTGAATGTCAAGTATCGCTAAAGCAAACCACATTGTGTCCTTGCAAAATTGTATCTCATGTTAAACATGACAATATTTTCCTGCTCAAAGCATTCTGTAATTACTCCAGGTCTGGGTTTCCAGACTGTAACTACTTTATATACTGTAATAGAATATAAAATCAAGAACAAATGATACCAGCGTTCCACAATAAGATGCCAATGCAATGCAATGCAGCAATAAAATTAAATAATCTATAAATAATAATACAAATTAAATAATAAAATAAAAATAAAGCAAAAACCTGAACCTACTGTTGAGTCCTGTGATGATGCCAGACCTTTTACTCCAAACCAACTTAATTTTTGTAACTTTGTGGCTGTTAACCAACTGACCTTAAGGTAATTTTAAGTGAATGCATGAAGTCACAAAATTTTGACAAGAAAATGTCAATTGTGTCTTCACTTTAAACAATATATCGAGCATCTTAGCATTTGAAACCTAACAAACTTTTTTTTTTTATGTTTTGCTTAAAAACAATCCAAAATGCCACTTAGTTTGATATTATGTCGTTAATGCAAATGTCCCAATACTTCTTGATGCCATTGTATATAATGAAATCTGAAACATTTAACAAGCTAAAGGCTATCCCACACTAAAAGATTTTTAAAATCTTATCAGATTTTCAAAATGTGAGAGACCACAAACATGACGATTAAAAAAAATCATAGATTTAATGGTTTTGTCCCTATAGTGTGTGGAGTGCCGCGATGTGACCAAGATTCCATTCACAACCAGATTCCTGACTCTGAGCACTGGAAATCTTGTAAAATCTCTCACAGTCCAACATGTAAACAGACACGTCGGATGACGGGCAAGAAGAAATGGTGATAATAGTGGTTGGACTGCTTTTTACAGAAATTGCACAAAAAAAAAAAAAAAAGGTTTGGATGAAGTCGTGTTATGCTTACGTCTTCCGTCAGCTAGCTTTCTGATTTGGTATCGCCTCGTTCCACCTGACAATTTCGCAGAGTGCTTGTGCGTTTGTCCTCAGGAAAATCTGATAAGATAATCTGTACAACCATCAAGATAATCGTGACTTTACCTAGGATTGTCGGAAGGGGAGAATTGGGCCCAAAATTGGCATAATAATCTTGTAGTGTGAGGGCGTTTTAAGGGTTAATAGAAGAAGAAAAAAAAATCAATGATGAGTGACTATAAACGAGATAATAAAAATGAGTGACAAATTTAATAAAAATGCCCCCAAAATTCAAGATATATGGGGCAAAAATGTCCTTGTATGAGTTCCTGTTTTTAATATTTATAACAGGTTATAGAGTACTGTTTTCCTGAATATCAGCACAATTACAAATGTGATAGCCTATTGATTTCATACAACAATAAACAAGAAGTTAATGTAAGGTGACTTTCATTTTTGACTTTGTCTATTTTTTGCTCTATTTCACAAAGGAAAAAAAGTTCCAAACAAATCCACAGAGCCATTGCGTGTCTCCGAGCAAAACAGTGGTGTTTTGTTACTGAATGAATGCACGTTTTGAACGAATCGTTTGACTGAATGATGGGGGGCCTCCAAGTGTTTCTCTGAAGAAGAAGAAGAAGATGATGATCCGCTGATGGCAGCTGATACTGGACTCTTAACTATACGTATCCTACTTGATCTAAGTGCGGCCTTTGATACTATTTCCCATCAAGTTCTTTTAGATAGCTTATTCTCTATAGGTATCACTGGTTTCTCTCTCACCTGTTTTAGATCTTATCTCTCCGGGCGCACTCAATTTGTCCAGCTTAAAAATTCCAGATCATACTCTTCATCTCTTACCACTGGTGTTCCTCAAGGCTTTTTGAGCCCTCTTTTAATTATCATTCACTTATTACCTCTTGGTTATATTTTTAGGAAATACTGCATTAGTTTTCATTGCTATGTGGATGACACCCAGCTCTATTTGTCTTCCGGGCCAAATTCCTGTTGTTTGTCACATGTAGTAGACCATTTTTGTGCTGTGATTAATGATCCAATTTACCACCGCAAGTATATTTCAAACCTGTGTGAAACACTGTGTTTTCAATCCAAAGTATACTCTTTGTGGGTCCTAATTCATTTTTTAATATCTTTAACAGTTTAAGAGGCAATCAGAGAACATCTGCCTGAACTATGTGAGATCCAGCCAGTCATTGTTGTCTAGCATTGTCCTAGTTGTGGACCATCTTTACACGGGATGTTTAATGTCCCCTCAGTCTGCTCTCCCTGTACCCTGTCTTTCCAGTGTGATCTAAGCAGTAAGCAATGACTGAATTTGCATGAAGAGTGCTGAACTTTCATGTGAGGCAGGGTTAAAAATGGCACGCAAGGCGAATAGCTGGCGAACTTCCTCCAAGATTGAAAACACCTTTGGAACAAGAGCTGTAAACACGATGGGGGTGTTTTTCTATCCTTTTATACTTGGAACATTCCTCATCTGTAGCTATTTAGTTTGCTGGGGGTTGTTGTGGTAAAGAAGGTATTTCTGCTGTTCCGAAACAGAAACCAGAGCGAAATAGAAATCTGTAGAAATCTGCAAATAATAACAATTTGCATACCAAGACGAAAATCCAAATTGCCTGGCTGGTATGTTAAAAACAATATTCATTAAAACTACAAAGATGGGACTGAGGCCATTTCATTTCAGTGTGCTGGGGATGGTGGGGACATTTAACCCCAGCAATGCACTTTTATGAGTTTGTTATTTTCCTTATTTAACAATCCATCCAAAATAAACAGCTTAATATAAAACCCACACAACTAGACTAAACGGATCATCTGTGCAATTTAATGCAAATGGGATTTTTTTCCAAAATATAAAGAAAATTTGTAACCCTATAAAGGATTACAGTCAATATATCTGAGTGCTCTGCTATTAATACGCACAGATGCTTGACGGCAACTGCTCGTAAGCATCAAAAGACCACTTATAAGCGTACATAAGCACCGTAAAAGAATCTTAAATAACTTAAACCACATAAATCAGCCAAAAATTATGCAAGGTCAGGTCGCAGCATAAGAAACACATTGGGCAGGGGGATCAGTAAAACATGTGCACATACTGATATGTTTGAGTAAACTGACGGAGAAGAAACTATGCTGAGGGGGGTCATCGACATGTTGCTGAATGCTTCGGAGATGATGCTGTGTAGATGAAGCCACATTTCCTGAGAACCAGCAAAACACTCTTCTGATTCTGCAGCCTGCTGGGAGTACTGGCACACCCAATGACTAACAAGCAATGACATACATACATCTCTGGTCTATTTTTATACGATAAATCGGCCACCCCATGCACTGCGCTGTCCCTGCAGTGTTCAAAGAGATATGAATGTGTTTGATGAATGTTGTTCTAGAGCGCTTACTCAAAACAACATGTGAGATGAGGAAATGGAACAAAACAGGATCCCAATCAAACATAAAACACCTAATAACATTTGAATGTGAATAATTAAGTACAAAATAAAAACATACATAAGTGCTATAGACATCAATACAAATCAAAGATTTAGTTACCATTTAACTGATGAAAACTGATACTCAAACCTGGCGTTTTCAAACCTAGTTTGTTACAAGCAGATTCTGGAATGTTTTTGGTGAGAAGACCTATAGGGTGGGAATTTACACAGATTTCCCGATCTGATTCCAATTCACAAGCTCTTGATTGAATTTGATATTGATTCATTTGTATATAATTCAGGTTATATAATTAGATAATTATATAATATTATATTACATAACAATTATTATATAATTATAAATAATTATCTAATATAATTAGATTATATACATGTTCATTGAATATATATATACACACATATATATATATATATAAATAAATCAAAACTCAAAAACTGAGTTGTAAACAAACATTTAAATTGTTTTCTTGACATTTGTTTTTAAACTGGACATTAGGCAGCGTTTCTATTTAACAGTATAATTATGCTTCTACTCCATTTCGTTGTTGAAATAGAAACATTTTAACGGTGTCCATCCTAATAAAAAAAAAAAAAACCTTGTTTTATTCAAACATACAATAAATAATGAAGAAATCACTAAATTGTTCAGTAAAAATATAATGAATATATAATATAGTGCTTATATTTAGCAAAATGCTCCTCATTAGCATTATTTTTTCTAGCTGACTATCCAGCTATGAACACTGATTAGATTTCCTAAGGTAAATTTAACTTTACGTGACATTGTTTATAAGCTTTTTTACTGACATCTTTCCACAGTTGAAACACTGAGCAATTAAACAAGACATGAAAAATGTGTACTGTTTCTTTCAACATACCCTCTGATGTTCATTCACATTTATTTGTTTAGTAAAGAGGAAGAGATGATCGTTCACATGCTGCTTGAACTAAGGCGCTACAGCAATCTGTCACGGCACATTACAGAGCTTCAAAGCGGTATTTATTGTTTGAATTTTGTGATAAAACTGACAGAAAGCCGAGACTTTGTTTCATTTCAAAAGACCCCAATATTCTTCAAGCGAAATTGAAGAACAAACTGCTGTGACGTCATTTCAAACAAAATCAGGTGAAAACGAAGTTTGTTTGGAGTTCAAAATGGCTTGCCAAAGCAAGCTTTCCAGAAAAGTTCGCTTCAGCTGGTAAACACCTTTGGACTACCATTGGTCTGTGGCGATTACATAATAGGTACACAAATTTGTTGTATGTTTATTTTGTTATTGGGCGGAAAGTGCACAGCACATATTTACATATTCATCTAAACATTGCTCTCAGCAGTGTGGGTGGCATTGGATGTTCGCTAACAGTATATATCGCTGTTCAAGTATTTCGAACTTTATTTTACCCCTAAACAAAGAATGAAAAAGAACTTTGCCGCGAGAATATCAGGGCCTTAATAAAGCCCAAAACTCTACAAATGATTAATGAAGTTTAATTCAAGCATCAACTGAAAACAGCACAGACTAAAAAAAGAGCTTAAAGAATCAATATCAGTTCTTTAAAATGAAGATCAATTAAAATCAATTAATCAATATTGTCAACCCAGCCCTACAATATAACCTATAGTGAACCAAAGAACCAACCATTATCCCTATTAGTCACTAGCGATTAGATAAGTTGATAAACCTGAACAAAAAGAGCCCCTATAATTGTGACTTCTGAGGAAGAGTTTTATCACATGATACTAGCAAATTCTGGTTTCTGATTTCAGTTTGAAAGGTTACTCTGGCACTTTGACAATGATCATTGGTGCCAGACTTGGTGGTTCCAACATCTACAACAATCTCTACAAAAAAATGGTGCACCACATAAACATAAAAATCCAGTGAATGGCAAGCCTTCCAGGCTGACACAAAGAACACTGATACTCAAAATAAACACTTTACAACTGCTAAAGGACATTCCCTAAACTTGCAGGAAGCCATTGAGTCTGTACGGAATAAAATCCCTATGGAATGTTTCCAGTGCTTCTGAATGCAAGTCTTCAGATATACAAGCAGTTCTTGAGGAAAAGGACCTCCATTGTATTATACCAAATAATGTGACTGCTCGGTGTATTTCAAACCACGGAAATGGAGTAATATTCAACTCCACTGTCTCTGTTAGACGAAACAACCATCATTCCTGGAGTGGGAAAGAGAACAAGTGCTCTTAGAGTCACAGACTTAAGTCAGTAAGAATTTATGATGATAAAAACAACATCTAAGTCCAGGATAGACCCAGATTGTGTAACCTGTTGGCTGACCAGAGTCTCAACCACCGCTGAAGATATTTAATTTGCGTTTTTCAACAGCCGATATTTTAGCCGACTGTAAATAAAGCTCATATTAAATTATAGTGACTTCAGAATCTGTGGGAAACAGTGTTCACAGCTTCATCTCTCAGCAGGTGAGTGTTAACATGAGTTAATGACCCTACCGATCTTCGCAGTGACCAATGAGCCTCTTTTGCTTTCAATAGCCAATGTCCTCCAGAGATCTGATGCAACCTTTTTCCACATCAAATGCAAAGCCACATATCATAAATAGTAAATAACATTGTTATTCATGGAGATTGTGTAACCACCAAGCATATTTCTTTGGTTTACTTACACTTAAATGACTAATAAAACAAGAAATGCAGAGGGAGAACAGTCTGTGTTTGGCTCAATGACAAATAAGAGGGCGATGTGCTAAAACACACGTGCCAAGTTCTTAGAAATGTCCTGTTTCATATTTTCGTATTATAGTTCTTTTGTATTCATGTTTGTTTTTTGTTTTTTTATAGCATTTTCAAGAAAAACATGATGTAATGGCTCTAAAAATGTCATATTGCGCAACCATTAGGTTCCTTACACCTTAAACACATACGAGTATCCACATCTTAATTATTTTCCAAAAAGTTTTAGTATTATGACTTATAATTCATAAATACAATTTTGGGAAGTCTCGCCACATGACATTTTAAAACCTTGTCATGAAAAGTTCAAATGACCTCGTATTTTTAAAGATTCTGCAGGGGTTATTATATTACATTATACTATGGGGCTTTTGAATGCTTGAATCTGATTGGTTGACAAACGTCTCTCTCTCTCTCTCTAATAACTCTATTAACAACTGCGTTATTCTGCTATCGATGGATGAAGCCTCCTTTACTAACTCTAAAATGACGTTTTGGAATTAGCAACGAAGGTTTGAGATAAGATGCGCAAGAAATTAGTCCTACACACAAGAGCGTTTTAAGGACAAAAACGTGACAAATAACTTGAAATACAACATCTGAACAATATCTTGAGGTGTGGTAAGCGTAGTAAAAGCAGAATAATTCACTCCGGTCTGTTGAATTACTAGAAAAATCAATTATTCCCATGGTCTATTCTCAGAAGGATTATGCCAAACTACTTAAAGGGATAGTTCACACAAAATTGAAAATTATCCCATGATTTACTCACCCTCAAGCCATCCTAGGTGACTATCTTCTTTCAGACGAACACAGAGTGAATCGGGGGCGAGACCCCCTGGAGCCGTATGGATTACTTTTATGATAGATGGATGCACTTTTTTGGGCTTCAAAATCTCAACCCTATTGACTCCCATTATAAAGCTTGGAAGAGGCAGGATATTTTTTTAATATATCTCCGATTGTGCTCGTCTGAAAGAAGATAGTCATATACACCTACTAGGATGGCTTGAGGGTGAGTAAATCATGGGATAATTTTCATTTTTGGGTGAACTATCACTAAGTTTTTTCCTTCAAAAATGTATCCCTTTTCTTCATTATATTAGGAAGTTGCATCACCTTGACATTTTTTACTTCATGCCCCTCAAAAAAATGTAAAAATTAAACTTAATTCAGATATTAAACACAATGTCATCAAAGAAGAGGTGTATTTTATATTAGAATTGTATCTTTATTTTATTTTTAATAAATTAATACACCCTCATAAAGACAAACTAGCATGTGCAGACCACAAGTCCAATATAGTTATAGTTGCGATGTGTCGCAAAGGTCAAGATTACATATTACGCGTTGATAAACAAATAAATAACAATCAACCAGACTGCAGCCCTACAGCTGGAGCAGGACTTTAGAAGCTTCTCACCTCAAGAACCAGGAAACTTTAAAGCCACTGCCACTTAGGAGATGCACAGCATGTATTTCTCAAGCTCAGATAAGCAAATATTTGGTCCTGAGTTAAGTTGACTTGTGTCTGCTAATTGGGCTGCAGTGTGTACAGCATTAGATCAGACTGAAGCACAGCAAAGCACTTCTGCACGCCATTTAAAAAATGGACAGGACACAAGGCTAGGAATTCTCCAATTAGAGCAAATGGAGGCGACTTGGATAAACCTAAAAGTAAACAATGATTATGCATTTGTTGACAAAAGGAAAGGCCGATATCAGAACCACATGAGTTTCCGAGGACGTGGGCAGAAGCATTCACAGATTTCAGTAACTTTGAGGGGGAAAAAGCTAAAAAAAACAAATTCATATTCTCCAGCAATGTCACATGTATTCTATTTAGAATGATCAAATAAATCAAGTGGGCAAACTGACCAATGGCAAAAACTGAAAATCCATCATAGAAAACAACTGGGAAAAACAATGAGGTATGAATATACAATGCTTTTTTTTCCATTCAGCTACTTTCAGAAGGCAGCTGCTCATGGATAAATGACCTGGGTCTACTTTTGGTTTTCTGTTTTCAGAAAACAGAACAGAAACGTCTCCTTACCATCTCCACACCCTGGGGAAATGCCGTGCCATCCCAGTCCTTTTTGGGGAAGCGTTGAATTATCTTGCCACATCCTTCACCAGATCCTAAAATTTATAGAAGAAGAAAAAGGCATTACTAAAATGTGTGATTTCAGCACCTTATTTTGAAAAATACATTTCGAAACAGCAGGAACTGTAGTATGGGGCATATCAGGACAATCCTGACCATAAAAATAATGTTAATATAAACGTGATCACAATTCCAGGTTTTCTAACTGGCAAAATCACTCCTCATGCATTCCTTTTGGTCTTTTGGCGTCTTTCCTGGCCCTTTTTTTGTTGTTGTTGTTGACAAAGAAAGTATTGTGTGCACAGGGCCAAGAGGGTTTTGTCAATTAGCGTTTACTAGTGTAAACATCGTAATGTGACAATACTGGTCCTTATAAACACAACTGCCCCTGGCAGGGAACCAAAAATAGAGAATGTAGCACATTTTAAAGTAACCGTGACTAAGAGGTCAAAGTGACCCAGGCTTTTCTAATTTAAAAGCAAACTGAAGGGTTCATTCATTAACACACACATGGAGTTAAGACATTATCGAATACTCAACTAGAAAAATGGAGCAAGATATCATTCTTCATCTGGGGAATATATCACTGACTGTGTTTTTGATAATATCTGGAATAGGGAAGTGGAACCTGGAGTAAATACTGGGTCAGGGTATGATGGAGATCTTTATAGTTATCATTATGTGAGTTTGGAAAGACCATTAACAAAATGTCATAACAGGCCAGATATGTATTGGACGAAAGTACTGTTGGTTTGTCACATTTTTGGACTAAATGACTGATCAAATGATAGACATCTTTATAAAGATATTGCTCTTGGAAATGGTCTGTTGAAATATGAAAAAAAAAAAAATAGATTCTGACTCTTTGGGAGAATGTTTGCCAAGATGTGTGATTGTGTGTATAATAGGAGAGTTGAATCCTAATGTGAAATGACATTAAAGGGATAGTTCACCCAAAAATGAAAATTCTGTCATCATTTACTCGCCAAACCTGTATGAATTTCATTGTGTTCTGTGGAGCACAAAAGATATTTTGAAAAATGTCTCAGTGTGTTTGTTAAGCATTTTCTTTTTAAATCTTTTCTTTGATGCAATCATATATTTCTTTGACGCAGACATGCAGCTTTTTTCTTAGAAAACAGTAGTGCTGACAGTCAACCTGCATGTAGATAAAATCATAGCTTTAAAAGGCAAAACACTGGCTTGAGCTACACTAAACAGATTAAGCACCGCTCATGGGTTTATGCGGACCATGCAGAAAGATACAAACTGAGTTCTGACTCACACTGTAACATGCTGTAATGTCATCAAACACTTGAGTTGGCAAACCAGATTATGGTTTAAGGATATACAGATTATGGATTATGGATATACCTTCATATATACATTTATAAATGAATATAATATGAATATAATACACCTAATCATTTTATGTGAAAATGTAAAATTAAAATAATTTCAATTGCATAATGTCTACACCTCAAGTCACCTAAATTTTGTGATAATTTGCATTACTTAAAATAAAAATAAATGTTTTCATTAGGGATGCACAATATATCGGTCACCATATCGGTATCGGCCCGATAAGAAAATTTGGCCGATATATTAAAGCCGATAAAAAATTGATTATTTCCTTCAGCTGAGACACTTAAGACGCCCACTATTCGCCATAATGGTTTTGAATTGCTTTACATATGATTGAAATCACTTCAAAAAAGGAAAATACAGTTTAGAGCAACAGTGCAATGCAAATCTGTCATATAGACTACATAAAATTATAATGAGAACATTATAATTGTGTGCATGGGACATGACTTTAGTGGTGAGACTTTTGTTTTTGTAATCAGGCTCTGATTACAAAATGGATGGATGGATGGATGGATGGATAAAAAAAATGGATTTAAATTTATCAGCCAATATATCGGTTATCGGCTTTCAAGTATAAAGAATTATTGGTTATCGGTATCGCCCAAAACTTTCATATCGGTGCATCCCTAGTTTTCGTAAACATCTTTTTCTCACCCAAAAATGTAAATTCTGTCATCATTTACTCATCCTCATGTCGTTCCAAAGTCAGTTATATAAATATGAAATATCTTTTTACATACCTTTTGTGTTCCACAGAGAAAAACGGTCATTTGAAACAACATAAGGGTGAGTAAATGATGACAAGATTTACATTTTTGCATGAACTATCCCTTCAAATGTTTGTAATCCAATCACGGATCGGTTAACATGATTGACAATAATGACACAGATAGCAGCAGGAATTTATAGGCTGTTGTCACTTTTAGAATGAATGCACGGATCCAATATAATGATACACATCAGATTTCTTTCTCAGCTATTACGTTCACTTAAAGTTAAAACATAATCGACTGTGTTTGAGAATACTTGCCGGGACGGGTATTTTTTAACATAATTTTGCGTGTATGTGTCCGTTCGAGCGCAAGGAGATGCGAAATAGGAATCAATTAGGTATCTACAGCCGCAGTCTAAGGTACCGTGAAGATAGTCGGTCTAAAGTACCGTAAAGATAGTCCGGTGACGTAGGACTGTGCACGACTTTCCAGTTCCCGCTGGATATCGTCCTCTGCATACATGCCTAAGAAAGCCTAACCTCGTCGTCAGTCCATCAGTCGTATTTTTTAAACTTCATTGTTGATTCGAATAGCAAACAACTCTTACTGCACGCACCGCAACAGACTTTAAAAAACAATGGTTGAAATAAAATGCTGCGTGAACTCAACAAATCAGCATGTTTAGCACCAAAGTCCCACCCCTAAAAGTTCCAGAAAAAGTACTACCTAGCAAGCAGGGGGAATTTTTTACCTGGAACTTCATTTAGACCCTGGTTCCTGCGGTCGAAACACACAGAGTACCACCCCAAAGTTCCTAGTTCCTGGGTAAAGTTCCTGCGGTGGAAAAGCGGCTTAAAAACACACCTTTGTGTGTGTCCACACTTCGGGTTTGCACTCGGATAATAGCGCAGGAGTACTAAATTGGCAAGAAAACACATGCAAATGAAAAACTTTCACTCTATGATGGTTAAACGTTGCAATTAATCCACGAATCACATGCATGCCAAAGAGTGGGGCCTGGTCCGTACGGCTCATGGATCAACTATGAACCCTTTAACCCCTACTCCTAAAATGAATGAATCTGAAGAAAATGCTGGTTTCTCGACTCCTTTTCATGTTTATGTCACCCACTATCGGTGATATCCACTTTCCACTATCGAGCAGCACAGTAGCCTTGATGTTGAGTAGTTATGGATCTCTAAGCTGGCAGGTTCCAGCCAATCAGCACTTAAGAAATCCACACATTCCAGAACATTCTACATTAATTGGTTCTTATTTCCCTTGTCGTTCATCACTACATGACATTAACATTAAACGTAACTGCCGTGTCCTGATTCTTAACCCCACGACAGAACAGAAACACATGATAGTAAGTATCCACTCTCAACAACATCCTGTGAGAAACACTGTCAAATGGTATTTTCCACTCCATATCTCATGATGTAAACTTGTTTAAAGAACATCTCAAACAACTGAAGTCTTAAGCAACAGTCATGACACAAACATCAAACTCAGCTAATGAAGTAAAATCTGGTCCTGACATGTGCATATCTGCACTCTGACCTGAAAACATCCTAAAGAAGAGAACAACACATCCAAACCTTGTCGTGAGGTGTGGTTCTACTTTGCGTTGGAGGAAAGACAAAACAATGAATCAGTATCCAAAACTGGAATCTGACACATTTACACAAACAACTCAAATACTCAAACATATTTAACATTTTTCTGAACAAAACATGAGTGGGTGCTTGCCTATGCAACATGTCACGACAATGCTTATTTATATCTATGCTTGATATAAAAAAATATCAAGTCCATTTATAATTTATTAGCAGTTTTGTTACAAGCAGTAAATTTGTACAGTCAGACGGTCATTGGGATGGATGGATGGATGGATGGATGGATGGATGGATGGATGGATGGATGGATGGACGGACGGATAAATGATGGATGGATGGATGGACGGATATATGATGGATGGATGGATGGATGGACAGACGGATGGAGGAAGGAAAGATTTAAGAAAGGATGGATGATGGATGGATGAATGGATAATGGACGGATATATGATGGATGGATGGATGGATGGATGGATGGATGGATGGATGGATGGATGGATGGATAGTTGGACAGATGGACGGAGGAAGGAAGGATGGAAGAAAGGATGGATGGACAGATATTGGACAGATATATGATGGATGGATGGATGGATATTGGACTGATATATGATCGACAGACGGACGGATGGATGGAGAAAGTAAGGAAGGAAAATAGGAAGGAAAGAATGATGAATGGATGGATGAAGGATGGATGATGAATGGATGATTGTTCAAATTCAATTAGAGAAAATTAAAGAAATGCAAGTCTTTCGCATTTCGGATGCTCAAAATGCTCTCACATTCATTCATGTTATCAAAACAATACTCCAGATTTATCCTCATTTTTATTGTTCACTGGAAATTTAATCTGTCTTTCTGCCCAGGCATTTTTCTGTAAATCAGACAGCACAGACAGCAGAACAGTAGGGAGTTAGCGTCTCTTTGCGTCACCACCATGTTAACGTCTAACTCGAACCGGCTCATCACAGGTGTGTAAGAGAAACAAATCACATCCCATCTGTACAGGGCTTCGGAAAAATTCTGATGCCCGAGTTCTGCACTATATCAATTATGTAAAGCAAATATTTTGCCTTACAAAACAAGTGAGTGTTTTTCCAGAAATCCCAGATCCATCCCACAATCGGCCATCACACTGCTGTCCAAAAAACAAGATATGAAAAGGAATATGCTATCATTTGCATGGTAAAGGGTATGAAAGATTAGCAAATTTGTGATGTCAAAACATCGAGATTCCAGGAAGAGCGCCAGTAGACCCGAGCAGCTGCGGAACTGAAAAATAAATGTCGGGAGCGAAATGTAACTCATAGGGTTTTCCAAAGGGTTGATGCGCCAGAAACGAATACAACAAATAGCAATATGACATAAGTGTAATTTATTTTGGCTGTCTGAAGTCAACCACGCCACTGGATGCTCTGAACAAAGGTGCAAAGCAGTTCAGCATCAAAGATCCTCGAGCTCTTGCTGATGATCATATTATGACTTCTTATTACAACTGGTCAAACAAAACTGCATAGAATGAAATATGGTCAACAATGTCAGAGAGTTGGGGTAGAGGTCATCCAATGCAAACCACTCCAGATATTTCCATATTACCACTTATCAGGAAACTAGATGTGATCAACCCAAGTTCATCAACAGTTCATCAGTATAACCTTTCACCAGCTTTAGTGAGGGACAAAGACAGCAGGCAAATCATTTGACAAATTCAATCATCTTTGTTTTTCCATTTTAAAAGAACACTGAAGACACTTGCATTCATTTTTTCTGATCAAGTACACTTTGTCTGAAACGATAAACATCTTAATGGCAAATCGGAATTATCCAAGCCAAAACTGCAATCTTCTCTTGCAAAACAGCCTAGATGAAGAGACCAAAACAAAGTGTCACTTCCGTGACACGATTCCAATTGATTCCAATTCCAGCACCTTATCTTTCCATGAAGCAATCAGTCCTAAAATCAACATCCTACCATCCATTAAATGTTAATAGAGGTGTTAAAATGAGACTATTGGTAATAAACTTCAAACATTTATGTGTTCTGCCAATTGAGTTTTCCACTGTCCAGTGGCAGCAAAACATTTCCTCTGTACATTAAAAGGGTCATTTCCAACCACAAGGCACTCATTTACGTTAGCAGCATAGACTCTGTTTGCACGTATTTGTGATTTTGCCAGGAATTGACTCTTTCGTTTGACAGGAAATCAAAGTAGGAAGCAGATATCAATAACAAACGGACATTAAAAAGGAGGACTGTCCCCATAGGACGATGCTTTGGATCAAAAGCTTCTTTTAATGATAGTCAGTCATAAAAACATAATTCCCCAAGGACACAAATCTTGTGTTTATTATCTGAATCTGAAGAGTAAAATGTTCAGGGCAAACACACAAAAGAACAGTGTGAACATTAAGGCGAACATTTAAGCAAATCCAAAAGTAGTTCTGGGTGATGTATAGAATATTCACAATATATACTTTTCTCAAGATGTAATATAAGTCTCTGGTGTCCCCAGAATGTGTCTGTGAAGTTTCAGCTCAAAATACCCCACAGATCATTTATTATAGCTTGTCAAATTTGCCCCTATTTGGGTGTAAGCAAAAAAATTCCATTTTTGTGTGTGTCCCTTTAAATGCAAATGAGCTGCTGCTCCCGGCCCCCTTTCCAGAAGAGGGCGGAGCTTTAACAGCTCGCACTTTAGTTGCTCAACAACAACAAAGCTGGAGAATCTCACGCAGTCAAAATGAGGATTGTCAGTAACGGTGTTCAGCCTTAAATTGTTCAAACCGGAGTCGACACTGATGGAGAGACTCAGGAAGAAGTTACAACTTTTAGAATGAAACTGGACGTTTCTGAACAGTTAGTGGATAAACTTATGTAGTTGCTGTGGAGTTGATTCAACTCATCGACTAGCATGTGCTGTCATGTTAATCTTTTGTGCAAATCCAGTGTTGAATTGTCCCTCGTTTGTGAAGCAGTCCGCCTTAAAATGACATCATTTTAGTAGTCTAAGATGTTTTGTGGGTGAGTCATAAGTAACACAGAAACATTTCTGTCAAACACAACTTCTGTTTGTGCTAGCATAAAGTAATAGAGTGTATGGAGGCTAAGGGAAAGCACACGGAAAGTGGAGCTGCCTGAACCAAAGAAACGCATGCATTACTTAAAAATACTTACATTTTCTTCATCTGCAGCCTTGCCTCGCTTGCAAAAACAAAATGGCAGCGCCGTGGGTGGAAAGTGCAGATTATAAGAAGACCCCCTTCCTACGTCACAAGGGGAGCGAAATCTGAGCGGTTCATTTTTTCACATGCTTGCAGAGAATGCCTTGCCAAAACAAAGATACTGGGTTGTCCTTTTTCACGTTTTCTGGGTTGGAAGATGCACCGGGACCCGATTATAGCACTTAAACATGGACAAAGTCAGATTTTCATGATATATGTCCCCTTTAAAGATTTCGCTGTTTCTGGTAAGTGGCCGATACCAATACTGATTTCTACAGTTGAGCATGACCAATGACAGATATAAACGATTCATAATCCAATTTTAAAAATGTTAGAAAATAAATGTTCTGGACTAAATTAACACTTATTTCAACATTTAGGCAAAAATACATTAATTTATGTTATAGGGCTGGGAGGTATGACAATGTCTATCGTTAGAGATTTTGCTACATCGCGGTATGTATGCGTAGCACAGCACATTTGACACCTTAGAGTGCTGAAACATATGAAAGAGACAATAACACATGCTTGATGTTAAAAATAGTTACTAAGCGCAATAAGCTGTGACAAAGAACTCATTGTGGTGCTCATGCTGACTCACACACAGCTGAAGCCCGTGCACAGAAAGCTGCTGCGATATCAAATTCAGTTCTCTTTCACATCTTAGGCTGCGTTCACACTGTCAGTCCAAATGCGATTATTTGTGTGGATTCTGATCTAAAATTACTGATGTCCACATTGTGTATCGCAACTGTGCAGATTCGATTTGTGTGTCCATGCCGCTCTTTTCGTTTTAAATATCTGCATTGGTATCTATGGCATTGACGTTGTGTTAGTAGGCATACGCCAAAAACAGACAATTGCATGACAGGTATGATTCAGTTGACGGCACTTCTCATTCATTTTTATGGTATCCGCAAACAGCGACTGACTGTCGCACAACTCTGAACTCTGATTGGTTATCAAGGCACACGTGATCCAAGTTAGCCGTTACACCTTTTCCATGGACCCTCGTATCTCCCTCCCAATAATAAGACCATCTCTGTTAAACAGCTGGGTGTAAACCGGATGTGTATCAGCATAATGGACCTGTGCATTCGGTCTTAAAGTGACAGCAGCCTAATACACCTGCTGCTCTTTGTGTCATTAATGATTATTATAATTATTAATTATTATTATTATTATTATTATTATATATGTTGACAAAACTGATACAAAGGGGAAACTGACTTCACAGATACAGATAATCTCAAAATGGGCAAGTCAGTTTATCATTATCTATGTGATAATGTCAAAACAAAAGAACAAAGAATTTTCAAAGCAGGATTTTCACTGAATTGTATGCCATTGGAATCCTGATCGGTTACAGCAGTTGTGCATATATTTCATGTACAGAATATTACAAACCAAAGCTTTTAAACAAAAGAAGTATCATTTTGAATAGCTAAACATTTCAAAAAGTTCATAATTGAAGCTGAACACGGGTCAGAATCTTGCTTAATAATGTATAATCACATTCGTCTGGACTATTTTGGAAAGCAGCCTACTTCCTAAAAACACTAATTATTAGACACTACAGCCATCCATTAAAATAAACTGTCAGGAAGAGCCAAGAAAACATTGCTCATCCACTAACACCAACAGCTAATTTGTTGCAGTGTTCCAGTAGATGGACCAGCTCATCAGAAACTGAAGAAGTTTCCAACATTAAGGTCCAGATTTGATCACCGCATGCCACTATTCCCAAGGGTTCACAGCTGTCAAGTAAAAAAAGAGAGATCACACAAACATCTGCAAATGGAAATGCTTGAAAACACCCTGTTTTGTTCATGATATATTTAGTGTTCCACACCAGGTTTTACTTACTTACATTATGTAATTCGTTTTTCAGCATTCAAGTTTAATCAGTACAGGATCTTACAAAGAATATAAACTGCATGATACGTTAAAAGAAATCATGTTTCCTGGTTTCCCTTTGCCAATGACCATCATACAGCAGCATTTATAGACATTGTCACCTATTGTATGAATAAGCGTTATAGCTTTATAATGTTTGTTCCTGACAAATACAGTCATACTTACCGATAAGAAAAATACCTCAGAACATAACCAAACCTTTAGATATACAATGACGGTGCACTTGTATAACTATGAATGGAAGAAAGTGCAACTTGCAATATGGCCGAATAAGTCCCGCTTTCTAAATAAAAGAGCCAATCGCCAATTGGTAAAGTCATTGCATCACTGCAGATGCCATTGGAAGCTCCGGTTGCTTTAGGAACAGTCAGTGATCTGAGACTCTCTCTTAGGACTGCTTGTGCTCATTGGCTGGTTTTTGTCATGATTTGAGCGTTTAGAAACAAAAATTATGAGACAGTTGTTGTAAGATTTCATTGGTGATTTCAAATATGACATTTAATTGTAAGCTTGGTGAACAGCTTTGGAGAATTTGATGTTTCCTCATTCAAAGAGACAGGAGCTGCACTTGCATGACTGAAATAGCTGCCCGAGAGGCATTTCAAAGATGGCTGCCAAGTGAGATGACTTGGCTAAAAGGAACTTTGACATAACAGAATATGTCATACAACAACTTACTCTCTCTAAACAACTTGGAACTTGGCCTTCTTCTGCGAAACACAAAAGAAGATATTTTGAAGAATGTTTCAACTGTTTTTGTCCATACAATGAAAGTTAATTCTGTTCAAAACAACATTGTGCTCTGCTGACACATTTTCCAGAATATCTTTTTTCTGTTCCACTAAAGTTATACAAGTTTGGAATAACATGAGGGTGAGTAAACAATAACAGAATTTAAATTTTTGGGTGAATTATACCTATAAAACCACAATGACACTATGCATTTTGCAAAACAGCCGGGTAAACAGCTGCTGCTTTGATGATGCAAGTGTACTGTGGTTCAGACCCAAATATTATAAAGGGAACACAATCTAGCGGGGGAAGGTGGAGGGTGAGCAATCGAACTTGGGTTCGGACCAGGCAATTGAACCAAGTGTAAAAAGCACTTGCCCTGCTTCCAATTTCACTGGCCCCAGAACAAAAAAAAAAATTACATATATTTTACCTCAACCCTTAAATGCATGAATGTTCCACCAATCATTATTACATATTCGGGTCTTTAGCGACCCATATCTATATCTAACACAAATGGCTCTCTTACTGCCGCAATAGTATAAAACTCTACAAAAGAATAAAATAAAGCATATTTCGTTACCTTTTGGAACTTGAAAGGGTTCAATTTGAGCAGATGTTTTTACCATCATCACTGTCCTCGTCAGAGCTCATTTCCCCCGTACATTCAGCATCTGGCTCACATTCACAATCGTTTTCAACATCTTCAAAATCCATTTGATTGCTGACAGCTTCTTCGCCAGTGACAGTGACACTAATATTTGATTGCGTAAAGTATTGCTCTGCAATAAATTGCTGAGTCATTTCAAGTTTTGAAGATGTTATTTGTGATTCAATTATTGTTGTGCAGAAAAAATATACTTACACTGTTACAATATTAAAAAATTGTTTACCATAAATCATGTCAGGTTTGTAAATATTTTAAATATCCTGAATAGCCTGAAATGATACAGATTTAAATTTATAAACCCATTTTTCTGGAAAACAACCAAAGTCAATGTGATGAGCAACGCATCACAGACAACCAAATGTATTTATAACCAAAGGTTATAACCAAATGTATAACCAAACAATACCAATAAATGTAGTGACAACAATGGAGCACCGGCTGACCGGACAAGTGAAATTTCCACCATCTGCCAGTGACCCATCAGACTATCCTAATGGTTGAGCCATGTTGTGGTGACAGCCTTCTTTACATGTAAAAGATTGTATTCCAGTTATAAGGAAAGTGAAGGAAGGAAATATACAGGTTGGTTTCATATCTTAAAACAATACTCTTTTCTGACCCTCTGTATGTTCAAAGTAACATTCTCAGCTACGAATGCATGACAAAATAGAGGGGAAAAAGTCTCTCTGAGCAGTTCTTTCAGAAAATTGCTCTGAGAAACATCTAAATTAGAAATGTGCAATGCCTTCTCATTTATTATCTTTATCTGAAAGGGGATAAAAATTCCAGCTACACTTTTTCTGTGAGGATGATGCCTGAATTCACACAACCCCCCACGGATGCCAGGAACACAGAGTTCCTTTGCACAACACAGCCATTTATGCACTGGAAATCTGTATGAGCCTAAAACGGGGGATACTGCTTACCTATTCATATGCCACAAGTGACAGAGACGATTCAGAAAGAGCAGGCTTAAAGTCTGAAGCCTGGAGGAAAGCCAGCTTATCTGATGCCCTCATAGAGGCAAGTCAGTGTCTTTGAGCGACTGAAAGGCCTCACTCATTTGAACTCTATGGACGCTTAGTATAATTGCTGAGAAGGACACTGTAGCATCACCAAGACTCCTAAAAAACATAAACAGTTGTCCATTCACGGAAGATCAGTTCAATTAAGAAGGACTGTGGAAATGCCTGGAGTTCGGCTCACAATTATAGAATTTATGGGTATGGACATTTTCACTTTAAATAATTCAAACCCAGACTGATTTTTCTACTAAAACACAGAAAAAACCTATGGAAGCTTGTTTCTGCCACTAAATGAAAGATAAAAAAAGGTAATTGCGACTTTTTTCTCACAGTTGCGAGATATAAACTCACAATTGTGAGAAATAAAATCAGAATTGCATATTATAAATTCAGAAACATATAAACTCCAATTCTGAGGAAAAAAGACTGACTTTTTTTCTTAGAATTGTGACTTTATATCTCACAATTCTGGCTTTATAACTCGCAATTCCCACTTTATAACTCGCAATTCTGACTTTATCTCGCAATTCTAACTTCATCTTGCAATTCCGCCTTTATATCTCGCAATTCTGACTTTATATCACACAATTCCGACTTTATATCTCGCAATTCCTACTTTATCTCGCAATTCCGGCTTTATCTCGCAATTCCAACTTTATCTCGCAATTCCGACTTCATTTCGCAATTTCGACTTCATTTCGCAATTTCGACTTCATATCACGCAATTCTAACTTTATATCGCGCAATTCCTACTTTATCTCACAATTCCAACTTTCTCGCAATTCCGACTTCATCTCGCAATTCCGACTTTATAACTCGCAATTCCGACTTTATAACTCGCAATTCCGACTTCATATCACGCAATTCCGACTTCATATCACGCAATTCCGACTTTAACTCGCAATTCCGACTATATAACTCGCAATTCCGACTTTATATCGCACAATTCCGACTTTATATCACGCAATTCTGAGAAAAAAAAAGTCAGAATGGCGAAATGTAATTACCTTTTTGATTTTTTTATTCAGTGGTGGATAGAAGCTTCTATAGAAACCAAAATGAAAGTTTTCATTTAACAAGAAACTGATACTGTCAATCCAGCTCCAGAGTCCAGACAGCTGACATGTTTACCCACTGCAGCTTATCTACATTGTGTGCATAAAACAGACGCTGACACAGTCAAAACGTGCCATTGGAGAAGTGCTAATTAAACGTCACAGTTTCGTCTAAAAATATTTTTGTTGCTGCTGGGATTTCGGTGCATCACTAGTTTCAAGACTCTCTGGCCTTGGAAGTGGGCTCAGATCTTCATGTTAGCTATAATCCCGTTCTTGTGACAGTTAAAGGGCTAAATAAGTGTAATAAGGGATACTGAACATCACTCTACAGCAGTGGTTCCCAACCACGTTCCTGTGGTTGGGAACCACTGCTGTGATGGGGGGGCTCCAGGAACGTGATTGGGAACCCCTGCTTTACAGCATCGTTTGTGTGCAGACGTGCGGTTTCCAGGTGACCTGCTGCTTCCTTCAGTCTTTACGCATGTAAACATGATCATGTGCCGTGAATGAGAGCACCTGTAAACTCCAAACTATTACGCACAGCTCGAGACACGTAAAGTCCTGTTTCCTCTGCATCCGCTTTCCACAACACAGGAAGAGCTCTCCGGCGGATCCGTATGAACACACACACACCGCACCGGACCGCTCTCTACTGACCCAAACCTCAGGGCCAAATGTGGAAATCAATGCGGTATAAAGCGCTTAAATTGCCATTTAGAGATCAATGCGTGCGGCTTGGAAACACATAGTAACAAGTGACCGCATGAGTCATTGCTCGCGTGCTTTATTTTCACTGTTTACATGTACACGCGACCAAATACAGTAAGGTGTGTGCTGAGATTTACTCACTTAAAAACTCATATATATACTAAAAACACATGATACAGTATGTTATCATAAAAACATTTGCTTGAGCGGTTTAAAACAAAAGCAAAAGCAACACACGATCAAAGCCAGCTTTAAACCTCCCATTCAGACAAACACGTAGCTGCCTACGTAATTCATAAACATAAACAGCAATAATCAGTGTTGTTCCCTGATAAAACCGACGCGTTATTCCTATTGATATCGATTATAATACTTCAAAGAAAGTGAAATCCATCCATTAATCTCTTGAACCGCAGCAGCAGCAGCACTATTGCAGTAGTTGTTGCTAACGGCCTAAATAAATCACAACACTCCTCCAAACACACACCGCAACTTACCAGACTTATCCTGGTCGTATCCCACTACTATAAAGTAATCAGCCAGTCTAGCCATGTTTTCCTCTTTTGGCGAAATTCTGCAACACAATTCAGCATTTTTCTTTCTTCAAAAGCACAGCCATGTTTGACACAGAGAGAGCCAGTGCGCCTGCGTGGACTGGCGGTTGTCCGTGCATGGGCGTGGGTCCTGCATTCACTTACACTAGTAACGATAATAAACATATTACACACTATCATACATTGAAAGGAACTGACCTGACGTCGTGTGATGTTATACTACTACAAAAAATTCATGTTTCAACCTCTATTACGTGGACTTTGCAAAAGTTGGTAGCTAATTCTCGATGCAGCACTGATACCCGTCATGCCCTCAGGATTTGTTTTTGTTTTTATGATGCCACAACCCTGTATATCTTTCAAAATAATATTCAATATTATATTCCCCGGTAAAGTTGGAACAGATGATCGGTAAAAGTGGGACAGAGATTGTAAGTTTAAAAAGTTACATAAGTAGGCTAATTTCACTTTATGTCAAGGTCCCTACTGGAATCTCATTTCAGCTGGTTTTTATACCAGCTCTAACCAAATACCAGGTCAATCGTAGACCCACCAGTCCAGATGATCCATAATCTAGATCCTTTTGGACCAGACCACAAATTACCCACATCATAACCCTATGAAAATATCCAGACCAGCTGTAAATGACATGGCTCTTATTAGTTCATAATAGTATAAATAATGTTCACAACCCTTCAGAAAAGTTTTATAGCCTACTGCCCCACCCTGAAATGAGTATAAGATCCTCACAAATTACTTTCTACAATAGGCTTTATGTTTAATTTTTTACATAATATTATTTTATTTATATATTTAAATGGTTTATTTTTAAAATTGTCCATATATTTATATTATTCATTCCCATTGAGAATAAAGCAGTTTACATTAGTACTGAATGATTACCATATACACTTACCATGGTATTTACCAAGGATAAACTTCCAGGAATGGCATAGTACATACATATTTGTTAAATGACATTTCTCAAGGAATGTTGCAGTTTTCAAATTCCTCTTTACTCATCCTGATCACCCCAAAACAACAACAATATGAAATTGCTCAATGACATCAGGGTGTTCAGTGACTCAATATAACTGTAGCATACCTGAACATGTAACGCACAGGTATACTTCACACCTGCCTTAATGGGTTCCCTCATCTTACATGATCAAATATCAGCAATGCTTGTGATGGCTTTGACATGTTGGTTTAGCAAACAATATTTACCATATATGGGCTGAGAGGCAAACAACGGGATGGTGTCAGTGTGTGGATGTTGTGCAATCTTTGACTTCCCATATAAGGATAAATCAGGATTGTGCAGTAATTAACATGAGCTGATGACATTTATGTGGAATAAATGTTGGTGGTTCAATGAAAAACAAAAACAAATTAGTTTTAGATATAATGGAATTTAAAAATAATAATAATAATAATATTTATAACTAGGTGAAGGTCATCAAGCATTCTCCCCCAAATGTAAATGTACCGTTATCAGTGTTTACATATCCTGGAATAGACAGTTTTACCTCTTGCATAGAAAAACTGACAAGTTTAACTCAAAGGTACTTCAGTAGTCATAGATCAACTGTGTTTATTTTCTAAATGACTATCAATATACGCATAATGGTCCTTTCTGACACTGTCATGAGCATTATATTTGTCTTTAAATACATATATTTTTCTTTAAATCTTCATGTACCATGTTAAAACTAAATCGCTTCATTAAATTATGTTATATTATATTATTATATACTTATGTGTCAGTTAAAATGAGTTAAATCAAGCTGAAATTAATTGCACTCCATTATTGTTTATGCAGAATATTAATTAAGTTTTGTGTGTGAAACTGTTTTGTCTTTTTTAGGGACAAATCATAGTTGCACCCCCAACCAACACCTACACTGTAAAAACACTGTTGTCACAACATTTTTTCTTCTGTCAAATCAACTTCAATAATTAATGTGGTTCAGATAACATAATATTTTTGAGTTTCTGTTGATTAAACCATTCGCCTTCATTGTATTAACTCAAATTTTTAATTTCAATGAACTCAAAATTTTAAGGCAAACAAGTAGCTTATTTTTTTTAAGTTAAACCAACAGTGCTGATATAAAAATCATAAGCAATTTGGTGTTTTTCAAAAAATTCCCCAGATTGGCAGTTGCTTATTATTCCCAGAAACACTGATAAAAATCCATTAAGTTATTTCAGCAATAACCCATCAATACCCCCAGTTTCGTTTTCATCTCTTTCATGCTCTAATTGAATTGAAGAGAGGAAGTGCTGGGATGAGAGAGTGTGTCATGAGCCCCTCCCATCTCTCTGCAGTATAAATGCACTAACGCCTGCTGAGGAGAGTCAGACTATTAGCAGAGTATCACCACTGCACCAGCAAGTGAAACGCCTCTGGATTACTTTCTACACAGACTCCTGAAGCCGACCCACGAGTACTTCAACACAGGTATGCATTTATAAATGTCTTTTCTTTTGAGGTCAAGGCTCAATATGCACAGGATATCTGTACTGTTATGAAAGAAACTGTTTTGTATCTATAAGCCAGGGACTTAGCTTCTCTATTTTAGGCAAAAAATCTAATTTGAATGGAGTTTGAGTGACTTTTCATTTGGGTGCTGATGGAGTTGGAGACACTGTGCTTTGTAAAACTCCACATGCAGCTCAGCAGAGACCTTGCACATAGTTGCAAGTTTACTTATTCAAAGAAAGTGCGACCTCAGCTTGACATTGTAAATAAATGCACGATGAGTGTAAATAGCTTGGATTTTGGACTCTTGTGCAAGCATGAGTGAAGCATGGTTGGCACAGGGTAGGGGAGTTGCATGCAGGTGATTGGAAGTTTAAGTTGCTGATGATTCATTTGCTTTTTCCTTCAAGATTTCAGTCACGATGCAACTGATTCTGCAGTCAATCTTCTGCTGCTGCCTGCTGGCCACCGTTGCACCCAGTGTGGACAGTGCAAAACACGACCTGAAAAGAAGGTAAGCATCATGATTTGGGATTTTCAGTCATGTTCGGCATTGGTTGAAAAGTTTCTAATGAACACGCTTCTTGATACTTAGTGTCTGGCTGCAGAGATCAAAAAGGGATTTGAGCCTTGCTGCACTGAGGACTTTAGATAACAGCCAGTTTGTCAGACCTGACGATGTCAAAGACAACTTAAGGCCACATTCCAGGTAAGAAAAAAAGTTATGTGTGGAGTTGAAGTACAAACTTGTCAACCAAGGAACGTTAAACTAAGGCTAAACTTCCCCTGTTGGTCTTTTTCCAGCACTGACATCAGCATTAGGACGAAACGCTCCAAGAACTCCATCAACCAGTCCAGGAGAGCAGGCTGCTCGCTCGGCACCTGCACGGTGCATGTTCTGGCACACCGTCTCCATGACCTCAACAACAAGCTCAAGATCGGAAACGCTCCCGCCGACAAGATCAACCCTTACGGGTACGGCCGGCGGCGAAGGTCCGTTCCAGAGAAGGTGCTGACACTGCGACAGGAGGGCGGCAGGCTGTGGACGGCATGGTGGAGCCGCTCGAACTCTCAGTCGCGGCTGCACAAGCTAGAAGCGCTGCTCAGACGGACGTGAGCGCACTGAGCGGGAGCGCTCAGGGACGCGGCGACAGAGGCTCGCCGGCCAACTATGAAATTCTACAAATGCCTCAGACTCCTGCCAAGAGTTCTCCAGCGCATTCTTTTCCAAGCACAGGGGCTGGAAGAGCAATCGTGTCTCCTGAAGGCTGTCCTCGGAGGAGAAAACGACAAAGCAGCTGTTGGAAACGAGGGGAGATGCCGACGGAGCAACTGAACAAGTGTGCCTGGGATATGAGCAAGACATCATTGCACTGAAGTGGACTGGCCTCAGGGAAAAGCAGAACCTGGGACAAACTGACTGCCCTCTCGGTGGGATTACGGCCCCTAGTTTAGCCAGAAAAGTCTTTGGACTTCAAGCTGAGATTCATGATTCGAGAAGGGAATACACACAGACAGAGACTTTTTAAATGGTTTCTAATTTGGAATCACATTTCTGGACACTGTAAGCAAGAATGATTATATGGATTGTCTGTGCCAGTCCACAGGGATTGTAACTTACTTGAACTTTGTTGTTGTTATTGTTTGTATAGAGATATGTGCAATCTATTTCATTTTTTATTGCAAGTATATGTATATTTGAAAAAGAAAATGTTTAAAGATATCACTATTTAATTGTTTTATATTACTTTATACTACTTACAGAGATAGAGCTATTTTTATACAGGGAAATAAATTAGGGCATTGAAGGTAGCGTTATTATATATATTATTCATTTATGTCAAGGATGTCTCAAGCTGTTGTACTAGGATAACTTTTTACACAATTATATATTTGTAAATGGGATCTATTTTATTTGTGTGTATGTATGTGTGTGTGAGAGAGAGAGTGAACATTGTCATTCAATAAACTTTTGCATACAACTAAAGCTGACGTCTTCTAGACCTCGTCTGTTTGTTCCACAGGAAGTGAAGGTAGTAAAAGGAAAGTGTCTCTCCATTGTTCCCCGTCCGGATTGCCGGGTGGACAGACAGATGAACAGCACCTGGTCTGGGTTATTACATGTTAAAGGCCCTGAAGGGCAAATGGGGTGCCAAGTGCATTCCTTCTTTCTGTATACCTACTCACTTCAGGCAAAAAGTGGGTTATCTGTATTTGAAGGAGCTATGGGCCAGGACTGTGTTTAATGGGAGCTCTGTGGGGGGGGTGTTTGTGGGATGTAGAGCAGAGGTGAGAGGCGCTCCATAGGACATTCCACTTAAACACATAATTTCCATTCCTGTCTTAATGAGATGGAACTTCTGAAATGCACTTTTTACTGTTGCACTCATGTAGTCTTAATATAAAATCACCATGATGGTGATCACAGTGCCAGAACTATCCATTGAATGCAGGATGAAAAAGTGTCCATATAATTCCATTAATAAACTGTTTCCCCCCAATCTGGGCTGTTTTTTAAGTCAATTTACTGTGGTAGCTACTCAATAAGCCTGAAAAATTCGACACATTCTGATGTCAGAAAGCTTAAATCAACAATCAACATCCATAACAGCAACTTAAAGAGTCGAAAACAGCAATACTATAGTTACGTGAACTAATAGAATAGGTGAAAATAGGTGCTCTGACTGAAAAAGTTAATTTTAATAATGGGTTAAAGGGGTAGACACTCCCAACCATAACTCTCACCTTGCCGCTAAAAATAATGTATTCATTCGTATCTTATTTTAATGCTATAGCTCCACCTTGTGGTGATGTGATTATTGGAGTTGGCGCTCTTTTGCTAAGAATTTCCAATTGAATTCTGGGACTGATGCCATCTGCCTCACTCATCGACACCTCATTAATCTTCAGTCCTGTCAGTGAATATGAACCAACAATCAACACAACAACTCATCCATACTTTGGAGTCTGCATATATTCGGATTAGAGGTCAAATAGTTTTGGGTTTACTTATTCTGTGAACAAAACTATTAGGCTGCTCCCAAAGTTTTGTAAAGTCAGTTTTTGGTGTGCATTGTTTTAAATTAAATCATTGATCAGAATTTTACTATTCCTGTGATCCAAAGCTGAATTTTCAGCATCATTACTCCAGTCTTCAGTGTCACATGATCCTTCAGAAATCATTCTAATATGCTGATTTGCTGCTCAATAAACATTTATTCTCAGTATCAATGTTGAAAACAGTTGGGTACTTTTTTTCCCCATGATTCATTGAAGAGAACGTTCAAAACAAGATAATTTATCTGAAATAGTTTCTATAATCTATTGTGACATTATAAATGCATCCTTTTAATTTAAGTTTAATTTTGTTTAATGCATCCTTGCTGAATGAAAGTATTAATTTCTTTCAAAAAAACAAATTATATAGCCAATACATTGTATGGGTCAAAATTATTGAATCATTAGGATATTAAATAAAGATCATGTTCCATGAAGATATTTTGTAAATTTCCTACCGTAAATATATAAAAAAATTATTTTTGTGAGTGGATATGCATCGCTAAGGACAACTTTAAAGGCGACTTTCTCAATATTTTGATTTTTTTCACCCTCAGATTCCAGATTCTCAAATAGTTGTATCTCGGCTAAATATTGATAACCCTACATAAATGGTTAAATCTCAATTTCAAAAAATGTACCCTTATGACTGCTTTTGTGGTCCAGGGTCACTCCCTTCAAATATTGCTATATATCCTAATCATTTTTTAACACGTATTAATTACTTTAATGAGCTCATTGTTTCTACATCACATTAACACATTGTTTAAATTAATACATTGTTAGCTAGCTGCATTATTTGTATATGTACATTTCTGAAATTACAAAATTTGGACACAGTCCCCTCTGATAACAGATCACTCTACATTATAATGTTGACATGCCTTTTCCTGTAAAGCTGCTTTGAAACGATATGTATCGTGAAAAGCGCTATACAAATAAATGTGAATTGAATTGAATATATAAATATATATAAATTCACCTTGGTTTGGTATTCTGTTAATAATGACATCCATACACAAGTATAGGAATTGTCCAAATAACTCTGGTTGTTGAAGGACTTACACATCTCCACAAGGGGGCAATATTGAATTACGACAGAAAGGAAGGATGACAGTACATTACTTTAAAATATCTACACACTGTCTAGTTACATAATGCTAAACATCAGTGAAAAAAAAAAAGACTTGGTAATTTTATAGCCCTGTGTTTTGACTGTAGATGTGAGGTGGCCAAATGACTGCGTTCTCTCTTCGCTTAGTGCATTTCATGTGCCATATCCAATTCATCACTGGGGGGCAGAACTGAGCGAGGTTTTTATTATTTTTTTATTTTTTTCCTTTCATTTCTTTCCTGTGAGAACATCATGGGTTTGTAATTGCGGTGCGGCTGCAGAAAGGACACAGAGTTCTGTAAGATCTGAGGCTAGGTAAGTGCTGCTATAAGATTGCTAACATTTATCACATTATGAATAAATGCCTATTTCTCTTTCTCTTGATGCAGTACCAACCACAATTACATGCACATTTTTAATCATACATTTATTCTTCAAAATTGTTTTGCATGTTTACTGATACCCTTTTACCAGAAATTCTAATCAATGGTTACAAATAGATTATTCAGCATGGCATCAAATCTGTTGCTCATGTAGGAAATACCCACCGATTCATTTCTCCTTTGCTCCAGTCCTGTCCTGCTCCTGCGCATGCTGTTTTGTCCTCTCACTCTCCAGGCCTGAGCACACAGGAAATGATGCGAAGACTCCAGACGCCCATAGTGAAGCAGCTCTCCAGCCCATGTATAGGAAAAGGTGAGCCCTTATGATTTCTCTCTCTTCCTCTCCTGCAGCAAGGATGTCTGATATCAGTATTTCTTTATTGTCATTTTTTTTTATATATATATATATATATATATTTTTCATCATTGAACTCTTCAGGAATTGTTTCTGATTCCTACCTGATGGGGGCATCCAGGAATGTTATCCTGGGCCCTAAAAAGAGGGAGAAATTGAAGAAATATTTACATTTGTTAATTTAGCAAATGCCTTCCAAAGGAATCCAAATTCCTATCCAAAGGAACGCTACAGCATAATTCATCCTAAGGAGCCAGTAACATATACACATTCTTGTTAAAGTACAAGCTAGAAGAAACATGTGATACCGTGAAATTACAATGAGTTTGTTTTGTTCGTTTAGAAAAAAACTGACATTCTTAATATAAAGAGACTGTATTGCTTGCTTAAAATGAACCCAAAGTATGTTGGAAATGAACATTTATTATATAATAATTAAACAATAAACATTTATTAAAACCTTTTGATTATTATTGTTGCCTCTAGTAATTATGTGTCTGATTTTTAATTTCCAACATATTTTGGGCTCATTTTAAGCCAGCCATATAGTAATTTTTAAATAAAGTAATTCAATAGTTGAGTTAAATAAATCTGCCCAGCACGTTGAGCAAACATTTAACCCAACCACTGGGTTAAAACAACCCAATCACTGGGTTTGTCCATTTTCAACCCAACTTTGGTTGTTTTTAACCCAGCATTTTTTAGTATAACATGTGTCTTGACATGGCTATGGCTGCAAAACAAGATTATACTTCTTGGAACAAAAAATGTACCAAGACATAGAAAGTATGAATTTTTATTTAGTCTTGACAAAGCAATAAATTCATAAGCAAGTCGTAAACCAATAACTCCAGTCCAGGTCTCCACCATGTTTCATTAGAAACGCCCCATGATGAAATTTAACTTTCGGTTTGTGTTGGTACACATCAATAATCAAAATGTTTTTATGCATGCTTTAATATATATCCAAAATAAACATTCACTCTAAAAAAAATCCGTAAAAATAGGGCACAATGTACTGTATTAATTTGATGGAATTTTTGAATTTTTAAAGGTGCAATGTGCAAATTTTAGGAGGATCTATTGACAGAAATGCAATATAATATACATAACTATGTTTTCAGCGGTGTATAAAGACCTTACATAATGAACCATTATGTTTTTATTACCTTATAATGAGCCATTTCTATCTACATACACCGCGGGTCCCGTTACAAAGAAGTGGCCATTTTGCGCCGCCATGTTTCTACAGTAGCCCTAAACGGACAAACTGCTCTACAGAGAGCGTTTGATTAACAAGCTACTCTCTGCTGTCTCAGACGACATCTTTGTCCTGTGTCGGCCACCGTAGCTTCTCTATGTTGCAGCTCGCAACCTCACCGCTAGATGGCGCTAAAATTTACACACTGCACCTTTAAATTCATTGCGTTGTAACTGAAATGTCCGTAAAATTACTGGATAATGTCCTGGTAATTTTCTGCCAGTACATTATCCATGTTTTACAGAATTTTTTTTTACGATGTTCTTATTTAGTATTACAACAAGCTGTCGTGTGACTCAGGTACTTTAAAAACAATGCCCATTAGTCTAAAATTAGCTCATTTAGAGAATTATTGATGTATTTGATGTATATGATTACCTAAGCCTTCTTCACTCTAAAAAATGCTGGGTTGTTTCGACCCAAATTTGGGTCGAAATGGACAAATTTATAAAAAAAAAAATGTAAACCAATGATTGGGTTTGTGTTTATATTTGAACCAAATTTGGGTTGAAACAACCATGCCTTTTTATTTATCATGCTGTAATTTCGTTAGTAAATCTCACATTTAGAAAGCCAATTCGGCCGTGTGTTATAGTTTTTCTGACAGCTAGATGGTGCCAGTGCATAACTATTAAAAAAGCAATTATTTACCTGTCAACGAAAATTTGTTTTTTGGTTCTTACTACTAATTTAATGGGTTTCTCTTTACATATTTTTTTATACATTTTTCATAACTTGTTTGTTTCCTTGATGTTTTCATTTCATTATAGAAAACTGGCAGTGCACCTTGCATACTGAAAACCATTGTAATTATTACAGTTATATTATAATTATTACTTATATACAGTTTATGGAAATTTTGGGTTTCTTGCTAATAGGAAATGCTATTATTTATGCTTATGGATTGAAGTAAATTATGTCTTTTTTATTCTCTGTTTAAGTCAACTATACAACCTGATATCTTCTGTGCAGTTATATTGGCAAAGCCCCTTTGAGCCTCAAATAAATCCACAGGTGCAAGAAAGCAGAGTGGTAGTCATTCATTATTTACACAAGCATTTACAGCCTCGGTGTAGCAAAGCATTCAGAGAGACTTGCACAGCTTATATTACAGATTGTGTCTTCGGTTTAGCCCATATACTCATCAACTCTGAACATGCTTGAACTACATTAATCTCTGATGAAGCTTTGCACCACACAGACCCTCAAATCCCTTAGTCACATGATCCAGAACTCCCTCTGATCGAAATGTGGGAGAGAGAATGAGATATGGAGATATTCAAGCTGTACCTTAATTCCATCCTGACAAATCCAGTTCCTCCCCCAGCCCTGTAATAATACCCAACACATCACCAGGATTGTGTCGCGACTCGCGTCCACGTGACCTGTCTCCAAGTTTCGGGTCAGGCTGGCTGGCGCACTTGGTCTGAGAGAGAGAGTTGGGTAGGTTTGGCTGTTTGAGCTCCAGTTGGATAAGGTATGAGATAAAGCAGCGTTTACAGAGACATAAAGGACAACGGTCGGATCAGGTAAACCTACTTCCCCTTTTGTCCCCGCACACTGATTTTTTTACAGTCTGCTTTCCATACCAGAGTATATGAGTGTGCGTAAGTGGGTCATGATGTGTGCTTCAAACGTTCACTGTGTCTGAGATGACAAAGGGTGAGACGTTTTGTTTATTCTATGGTTTCAAGTGGATGTGATACAAATAGATGCTGGGCATGTTCCCCTGCTCTGGGACAACATGACAGCACCCTTTCTGTCAACACCCAGTTTAAGCTCTGAAGTAACCAAGAGGTATCAGTTTCAGGGGTGATTACCTCTGGAGTTTTAGTGACATGATGCCTCATGTAGACCCCTGCTAATGGCCAGCAGGACTGTTTATCTGGGGCTGAAATGATACGTGCCTAAAGCAAGGTCAGAGCTGGGATTAAAGGCTGTTCTCGGGGGGTGAGGGATGGCTGAAGCTGTCACAGGAGATGCTCTTTTGACCACAGATTGTTCACGTGGACAGTTGGGTTTCGGAGATCAGCTCTGGGATTTGTGGGGCTGGATTTTAGGGGTAGTGAGGGAGTAAATCCCTCAAATGAGTTGGGAAAGCCGGGTTTGTATGTACGCATGAGATGGGTTGGGAGAACTGAGCAAGGTCCTGTTTGTAAGCGTTTCTCTGTAGGATCCAGGGTCACTTTTTGTTGACAGGCGGTGGTGACATATTCAAAGGATTAGTAGCTCTGTGGCCGTGAGGCTTTCTACCTCTTAAAATAGAGAGAGGGAGAGAGAGATACTCAAGAAAACAAAACAGCAGTCAGACAACAGCAGTTTCTCAGAGTGCGACTGGACATGGCCCACACCACACGCATGCATGCATGAACATATATACCAAGGAACACATTTGAAGTGCATCCGCTAAGAACAGCCGAAGCCGAGATGGCGGCGACGGGGGTTGAAGGTAAGAATGGCAGCAGTGCATGACAGAAGTAGAGCGTACCAGAACCAGTAACTATTTTCTGACAAGTCTTATAAGTACAGCCGTAGCGTAGAAGATCTTCCTTGTTGTCCTCGCAGTGTTTGATTCTAACATTGTGTCTACATCGGATGCGACCATTGACGCGTCACATCACACCATGCCGCAACAGCTAAAAGCTGCCTACACTGGATGTGACAAAGCAACCATTGCAAAACCATTTGTCCTTCCTATGAGAAGTATCGCGAGTGCTTGGAGAACAAGCTATCAGTTTACTGTCGGAGATTTGTGTAGACATCCAGTTTAGACAACATCACTGATTATAATGGGTTCTATTATCTTTTGTCGCATCGCATCGCTCCGCTCGTGTCTGGTGTAGACACAACGTAAGCAAAGTTTGGGATGGAAACAGATGCAAAAGTCTACCAAAACCAAATTGACAGAAGCTAATTTCATGGCCCTGAGTCAGCATTATTTTTTTGGACAGACTTTGATTTCCGTGTTATGGAGAAGATATTGAAGCTCTTATGGGGAGAGTGATTATGATTAAAAATTGATGGTAGTTTTTAGGGGTGTAACGATACATGTATTTGTCCTGAACCGTACAGTACGGACGTCATGGTTCGGTTTATTCAGTTAGACGACGAATACAGTCAGTCACAGGCGATCCACACTCCAATCCAGAAGGGGGCGCTCACGGTAATGCAACGCTGTTTGCTAACCGCCACAACAGGAGAAAGTGCAAAACAAGAAGAACAGACTATCTAGATTTGTGTAATCTATCAACCAGTGTTTCAGCTGAGGAAAGACACCAATAAAACAGTTTGAGAATCATATCTCATGTAGCATTACATTTACCTCAGGCAAGTCATTTAGTGTCCACAGCATGTTAGTTCACTAGAGAAATGAACTCTAGAGGGAGCATTTCACACAATATATGCACTATATTAGCTTATATATGCACTATATTACCTGTTAGTAATGTCTTATTTAATATATGTTTAAATAAATTTGTCATGAAAACAAGTTATGACAGTAACTGTGTAAATGATTATATTTCAAAAATGAATTGGAGTAACAATTTTATAATTACATTTAGAAGTTAACGCAAAACCTGCCTTATGTGCAATTTACTTGTTTTTTGAGTGTTGATTATTATATCTAAAAATCAATAGCAACTGAATTGAATAGTTTGGGCTCTGTTGTTAATTGTAACCTGTAATATTACAGTAATGTGCAAGAAAGAGCTCCCTGTATATAGTTTACAGCATTAGCTGAGATAGATGATTAAGAAAATGTTAATTATAATTGATTTTATTCAAAGAGAGAGACACAATTTGTTCAATAAATTACAGTTTAATAAAAAAGAAGAAAAAATAAGCAATTTTATGTTTAGTTTTCTTCCCCCTGCTGTAGGCTACCGAACCCGTACCGAACCGTGTCTTCAATACCGAGGTACGTACCGAACCGTCATGTCAGTCAATAGAGGTAGATAGAATATGCTCCAGTTTCATGCCAGATATACTCTGACTTGTTCTCAGATGTCAGTGGTACCTATGGTTACACAATCAATATGACAGGCACAAATTCCACTTGGTATTGGAGTTTCTTAGAATGACCAAGAAGAATGGAAACCTTGACAAAGGGATCTGGTTTTGGCCCAGGATAGCATTTGATGTTGCCACTGTGGACCATGTTCCTAACTGTTCAGGGAAAAGTCACACCCAAGGCTCAGACACTTGATCTGTCCTCGCACGAGCATAACTGTTTTATAGGGCAGTGTGTCTGCAGCTGTGCAGCTGGCCTAGTGACTGACTTTGCAGGTCTGAATCAACGGCCTGGGAATGCATATGGCATCTCAGGACTATTTACAGCAAGCGTGTTGACATGAGCCGTGAAACATACATCAGAGCAGCCCTGTTGTTTTGAGCAGTGACAGCAACTGAAGGACTAGTACAGCTTTTTTGGATACTAAACACATGGTTTCATGGCTTGACTTAAAAATGGGACATGCTTATGGGATTGGATGTCTTCAGAGAAGACTTCAGCAGCTTAATGTTACTTAAATGTGCCTCTTTACAGATATGCCACGGCAGTTCCCGAAGATTGCTCTGAGTGATGTGGATGAGGAAGTTCGTATGCTGGCGGAGAAGGTGTATGCCTCGGCACTAAAGGAAGAGGACACAAAAGATGTCCTGTCCATGTACACTGTCCCTGAGGACTGTCCCATTGGCCTGCAGGAAGCCAAACAGAGGGAGCTGCTCAGAGAACTGGCTGAGCAACAGTCAGAAGAAAGTGCCAAACGGTCAGCATCATTTTGTTTTTTGCTGTAGACTGCTAGCAGTTGCTTCTTCCTGTTTGAAACACCAGGCCAAACCAGTCAGTGGAGGATAAGCTGGTCTTTGGAACATGGTAGCTGGTTTGCTGCTGGCCAAATGTGGTCTTTAACCAGCTTGACCAATATGGTCTACATGGTTGCAACCGACTGGTCAACCATGCAGATCCACGGTGTCCAATCCTTCTACTGAAGGGCTAATGTTCTGCAGAATGTTGCTCCAACTTGCCACAAAATACCTGCATGGACATTTCTAGTGATCCTGAATAGGGGTTGCACCGACTAATCGACTAGTCGACTTTAATGCTCTGCCATGACACTTTAAGCTTGACATCGACTAGTCGCTGATCATGGCCTATAGAGGGCGCAACAGAATAAGAAATCATTGAAGTCCACATTTATGTATCCAACAGTAAATTACAAATAAATGCATACTCCAAAAGCGCTCCACAAGATACCATCTGGATGCTCGAAATTCACCAAGTGAATGCACGTTTTAAACAGCTTATTGTAATCGTAAGTTAATCGCCATTCTAAACGAATGTGCTGCTACATTGTAAAGCAGAAAGTATACTCCGTTTTTTTACGCATACACTAGCACACAGTCGAACGCACAGCCTTGCAAAGTATACTTCACTTGACTCGTACGCATACACAGGCGTTCAACCCAAGCACATTGCGGCAAATTGCAATACCTCTTTGAGTTACAACCCATATAAACATCTGTGTATTCTTTCATGCTAGAGTTGTACAAATGAAGGCACTTTCTAACCTCTTCACACAATCTCTCGTCTGTGTAGGCCTCCATTGTCGCTGTAGCTTGCATGCGTTCCGATCTGTTCTGTTTATGCAGTTTTTCTTCGACTACCCTGTGAATTGTTGCCCCCAGGGCACGATTGCCACCTTGTGGATAAAGTAAAAAATTAAATGTGCGACCTGTGCGAACAAAAGTTTGGCGGTGCGCGTTCAGTACGCACATAACTATTCTGATGACGAACTTCGCGTCACGCGCACTGTACGCTGACCCTCGCATACAAGTAAAAAGTGAAGTATACTTTGGCCTTAACGCACACACATGCAGACAGTAGCGCGCACGTCACGTGCAGATCGCGAACACACAGAAACATTCAGTAGCGCAGAAATGTACTGTCAACACTGTTCTGTGATTTATCAATAAAATAGCTTAGACACTGAAGTTCTAGCATATATTCCTTAGTAACTAAAACCCACAGCTTCACTATTAATAGAGAGACAATGCCAGATAGGATTAATTCACGCACAATCGCTCTCTCACTAATGCATTCATATAAATGTAATCTTTACTGTGCTATTATATCTGTATCTAATTTAGAACGAGCATAAATCTGTGGGAAATATAACGAGCCAAAGACAAAATAACTGATAAAAATAAGCCGTTATGTAGGACAGTAGCCTTGTGGGCAGCGCTGTGTCATATGCTATAGCTGTGCACAAGGCAACCCGCATTCGAGTCTCACCTCAAGGTTCAGGCTTATTTGTTCATTAATGACGTCATCAGTGACTAGTCGACGACGACTTCAATCAAGTTGTTCAACCCCTAATCCTGGATACATTTTATTAGCTGGTTCAGGTGTGTTTATTTAGAGTTGGAGCTAAACTCTGCAAGACAGTATTGGAAACCCCTTGTACCAGTTAATGACCTTAAATGACCACCTTGGACCATCTTGAAAATGTGTCAAACCAGCTACCATCAGAAGCTGGATTTCGTTGGATTTTCCAACAGGGCAATTAATGATACATGTGCTTAGTGAATTAATAATTTAATTTTTAGCCCCCATTCACTTTAATCCTTTGTAGGAAGAAGAGTTTTAAGATTATTCGATCTCAGTCTATGTCACTGCAAATCCCATTAAGTACGGAGACTGTCCGGGGTGTGGTGACCCCCCTCATTTCCCCTTCCTCTACCTGCTCCTCCATCTCACAAAATTTCCCGGAGTATCAAAGAGTCATCATTAGCGGAGACTACTGTGCTGGGGTGTGTATTATTAGAATGGACAATCAACCACCTTTCTCTACTTTCTGTCATAATTTGTTGAAAGTTAAGGCTCTTTTAACAGCTGATCATGTTTTAACAATCATGTTTTGTCTTACAATTCGTGTGCACTTGCAGATTACAGTTGAGGATTATGAGCAAGCAGCTAAAAGTCTGCTGAAAGCTCTCTTTATTCGAGAGAAATACTCAAAACTGGCATATCACCGGTTCCCACGGACCACTGCACAGTTCCTACGTATCGCAGCAAATGAAAGGTGGACAGAAGAAGATGAAACCCTTCCAGGTACATCTGCATTTGCTCAAGGTTCATAAACAGACGTGAAATGGAGACCATGTTCTCTTTCTAGGTTTATTTATGGCTCTGTAAACATTTCAGTGGAATTTCTGTTTACAAAAAAAAAACATATTTGCTTGATGTTCCTCTTTAGTCCCTGCCTAAAGTCCCTTCCCAAGACATCATCGCTGAACTAATTTTAGATGACATAAGATTTGACATGAGTTATGTGTAGCTCAACTAAGAACACTTAAAAATGATGTGCTAGAATGGGAACGATTCTGATGTGAAAAACAATATTTTTTATGATGATAACCAGCAAGGGATACTGTATTGGTCTTCTTACCAACTTAAAGGCACAATATGTAAGATTTTTAGATTAAAATATCCAAAAACCACTAGAACAATGTCATATATTTTGTTGACTTGTGTACTTCATCCCAAATGTTTCCAACAATGTTTAAATCCAGAGAAATCAGCCATTTTAACCAAGACATGGACCGTGTACTTGCGCCGCCTGTGAATGACGCCATATCCGCGTTATCCTCGATTTCCAGTTTTACTTTTATAGAAACCATGAAATCACCAAAAACACTTTAATATATTATGTGTTTTATTAGACAGGTGATACATTCATCAACAGAAAACTAATCATTGTTATACAGCTCAACACGGTTAGTCTTATTGTTTGAATCGCTTGTTTTCTTGATTTAGCCCACCATTATTGTATGGTGGAGCTTTCTCCAACATTAAATATATTTTAAAAATGAATTGCATGTCATTTAGCAAAATAAGCATAAGCATAATAAAAGCTCCATTGGACTCCCGCGGCTCTCGGCCCGTCCTGCTTCATACCACAAAATGTTAATAAAACTTTAATACATTAGCTCATTATTGAACATGATTTCTGCCCAAGTCCGTCAGATTCCTTTCCATCGGCTGAGGTGAAGACGACAACTCCCATGATTCAACCCTCATTCATGGCATCATCAAGCTATGCCTTTGTTTTGAATAAGCGACCTCTAGTGGCGAAAATTACATACTGTGCCTTTAACCAGCAAGACTTTCATGGTCAACCAGCTGCACTAAGTCTTTTTTTTCTTTCTTTCTTATTTGAAAAGTGAAAGTGACATGTGAAGGCCAAGTAATTTGAATTTGTCCTCTGCATTAAACCCATCCAGTTAGTGCACACACACACATTAGGAGTAGTGAGTAGTGAACACACACACTGCAAACTGTGGACACACACACACACGGAGCAGTGGGCCGCCTTTTTGCTGTGGCACCCAGGGAGTGATTGGGGGTTTGGTGCTTTGCTCAAGGGCGCCTCAGTCATTTCCTGCCCGTATTGAGACTCGAACCCACAACCTTCGGGGTACCAGTCTGACCACGACCACGACTGCTCTCTTCCTCTCTCTAACCCTTCTGCTCTCCACAGATATCTGTCCCTGCCCTGGTGAGGGAGAGGACCCTTACAGTATGGAGAATATTCCAGAGAACCTCAATTATCAGATGAAGATGAAAGATGGCATTATTTATGTTTATGAAAACGATGAAGCTCTGAGTATGGACAAACCACGCTGTCTGCCTTATCCAGACCTGGAAACATTTGCCATTGACATGAGTCATGTGCTCGCCATGATCGCTGATGGGCCTACGTAAGTCTCCAACCAACATCAATTCTCTGTATTTGCATATCCGAGATGTAAAGCTGAACATATTTCTTCTTTAAACAGTAAGACCTACTGCCATAGACGACTAAACTTCCTTGAGTCAAAGTTTTACCTACATGAAATGCTCAACGAAATGGCCGAACTAAAAGAACTCAAGGGTGTTCCACATAGAGATTTCTACAATGTCAGAAAGGTATAATTTGAAACACTCATTGGTTTATGTAAATGTGATATCCCTTGAGGTCTAAAAATGTACACAAATGCTCACTTACAGGTAGACACGCATATTCATGCAGCAGCATGTATGAGCCAGAAACACCTGCTTGATTTCATCCAAACCACCAATAAAACTGATGCAGACAGAGTCGTCCTGGAGAAGGCAGGGCTTAAACTAACTCTCAAACAGGTGTTTGAGAACCTGAACATGGACCCTTATGATCTTACTGTAGACTCCTTAGATGTTCATGCCGTAAGTAACGTCTTACCTATATGCTTACAGCCCAAGGATATGCTAGCGGCTTGTACAGTATGCATCATCTTTAGTGTATTCACAGGGCAGACAAACCTTTCATCGCTTTGACAAATTCAACTCCAAGTACAATCCAGTAGGAGCAAGTGAGCTAAGGGAAATCTACTTGAAGACTGACAATTACATCAAAGGAGAGTATTTCGCCCGCTTGGTCAAGGTATAGTCATTTTGTAATAAGAAGACTCATCAGTCAAACTATACTTAAGCACCACGTTTTCACCTACACAGATATTATTACAAATATTAATGCATTTTAATGTTTAAAATTAATTTTGTAAAAATGTTTTATCAGTGTAAAAGTCAATGTGAGGTTCAAAAATGTAAACTTAAAGGGTTAGCTCACCCAAAAATGAAATGTCTGTCATTAATTACTCACCCTCATGTCGTTCCAAACCCGTAAGACCTTCGTTCATCTTCAGAACACAAATTAAGATATCTTTGATAAAATCCGTGAGCTTTCTGGCCTCTGATAGACCGCAGCGTTATTAGCACTTTCAAGGCCCAGAAAGGTAGTAAAGACATTTTTAAATAGTCCATGTGACTACAGTGGTTCAACCTTAATGTTATGAAGCACCTTTTGTGCGCAAAAAACAAACAAAAATAACAACTTTATTCAACTATTTCTTCTCTTCCCTGTCATTCTCCTACGACTCATACTCTTGCACACAAAAAGTATTCTCGTCGCTTCATAACATTAAGGTTGAACCACTGCAGTCACATGGACTATTTTAAGGCCATGTGTCCACCAAAGTGTTTTTTTCAGAGGCTAGCGTATTTTTCCAGTTGTTTTCAATGGGAGCGCCACGTTTTTAAATGCCAGGAGTGTAACGAGGCGCTTGAGCATCTATTTCATGCTGAAACGCTGAGCCCTTGGAGAGCTGAAGAATGTTCAACTTTGGGTAAAACGCAGCACTCATCACTGTCACTTTGTACCCAGCCGTCCAATCACAGTGGAGGAAGGGCGGGGCAAATACAACACAGACCAATCGCCACATTCTACTTGTACAACAGCAACATACGACAACAACAAGCATAATAATAGAACAAAATAATAGTCGTTTTCAGCTGGCTAAAATGCTTTGGTGGACACGTGGCCTAACGATGTCTTCACTACCTTTCTGGGCCTTGAAAGTGGTAATAACGTTGCAGTCTATCAGAGGCCAGAAAGCTCACAGATTTCATCAAAAATATCTACGTTTGTGTTCTGAAGATGAACGAATGTCTTACGGGTTTAGAATGACATGGTGAACTAATCCTTTAAATAGCGTTAGTTCAGAGACTAGAGTGCAAACAGACATTCTAGATTGGGAGGGTAAATGTAAAGTAAATGTTTTTTTATTTTATAACTTAATTTTGTTGTATCCATATACAGTCAAACCAAAATTTATTCAGACACCTTGAACATTTAATTCATTAATACAGTTTATTCACTATAGTTTAAAAAAATGGTAATAAAATATGACAAGATCTCAGAGTTAAACTGTGTCAGAAAAAATTAATCTTAATTATGTCAGATAACGCTTAAGTAAAACATGGTCAGGTCAAAGTGTCTGAATAATTTTGGTTCCAAATTTGTATCAATTTCACTGGTAGTCCACTGTATGAAAATTTTTTGGATATAATATGTCACAGTTTATTTTTATTTTTTACACTTTATTTTGCTATCCTCACTTACATAAATGAATAGTGTCCTGTACCCACTAGTAAAAATATATCAAAAATATCAAAAATGTCTGAATAATTTTTGGTTTGACTGTATATCTCATTTAAAAGTCTTCAGTGTCCTTTTGTCTCTTTTAGGAAGTAGCCCATGATCTGGAGGAGAGCAAATATCAGCATGCCGAACCACGACTGTCCATCTATGGTCGTTCCCCTGAGGAATGGGAAAGTCTCTCCCATTGGTTTATTCAGCACAAAGTGTACTCTCCAAACATGCGCTGGATCATTCAGGTGCCCAGAATATAGTAAGTAGCCACATTAATTCTAAATATTTTCAGTATGTTTCATAAAGTTTATATCTTGTTTTACAGTTATGTTATTATGCTTTTTTTTTTTTTTCTTCCAGTGACATTTTCAAGTCACGTAAGTTGATTCCTAATTTTGCCAAGATGCTTGAGAACATTTTCCTTCCTCTATTTGAGGCTACAGTGAATCCTCAGGACCACAAAGAGCTCCATGTATTTCTAAAATATGTAAGTTCAAGGTTCATAATAGATGTAAAATATTTAATAAATGTATTTATGGTAAATTCATGTAACTGTTTAAAAAAAAAAAAAAAACACATGGCCAAATGTATGTGTTCACTCCCTTCTAATGACTTGGTTTGAATAATACAGTTATTCCAGTAAATGCAAATCTTATTTTTTACATTTTAGAGAATTGTGTGCTTTCAACTTTTCAAAAAGTTTAGGGAGGATATTTTCTGCTCCAGCACGAAAAATGTGACTGGTCTGCACAAAGCCCAGATCTGAACCCCTCTCGACATATTTTCAAGGATTAATTAAAATGACAACCACGAGTCAGGCCCCATTAGCCAACGTGTGACCTCTGACCAATGCCTGACCTCACTAATGCTCTTGTGTCTGAATGGGAGCAAATCCCTGAATCCATGTTCCAACATCCTTCTCAGAGGAGTGGAGGCTGGTGTCCACATACTTTTGTCCATGTAGTGTAGAAGTTTTGATTATACCATGATCATATACTCTAAAAAATGCTGGGTTAAAAACAACCCAAGTTGCGCTGAAAATGGACAAACCCAGCAATTGGGTTGTTTTGACTTGGTTGGGATAAATGTTTGCTGGGCAGTTTTATTTAACCCAACTATTGTTTAAAAATGACTATATAGCAGTACTTGAGTTAAATAAAACTTTGTCCATTTTCAACCCAACTTGGGTTGTTTTTAACCCATCATTTTTTAAAGTGTAGGTATTTCAATGTTAGAACTTCATTTGAAATCACAGGGTGTACTTCAGATAATTCATTTTGCAAGACTTCATCACACATCACTCATTGGATGTCCATTCTTTCTCAGGTGACTGGCTTTGACAGTGTGGATGATGAATCCAAGCATAGCGATCACATGTTCTCTTATAAGAGCCCCAAGCCTGAGCAATGGACAACAGATGACAATCCACCCTACAGCTACTACCTCTTCCACATGTATGCCAACATCATGGTCCTCAACAACCTCAGGAAGTATGTGCTCCATTATATCTGTTCCACACACCGGCTGGAAAATTCCACTAGCTGGTTACATATCCCATAACAATAGGGGGGAAAAGGCCTGCACTAAAGGGGGAAGTAAACAGAGACTACTTTAATATTTGCAAGAAATATCTTCTATTATACCCTCAGGCTTTAATAAACCTTGAATAAGAACTGGAAGGTATTCAAGAACAAATGGTTTCCAATTTCACCAGGACAACTATAAATACCACTGTATCAGTAATACACACATATTGGGTTACAACTGAGATACTGTTAAGCCTGTGGAATACTGTCGAACAAACTGACATCATCTTTCCACTTTATAAAGGATGGATTATGAACGGGGTCAATGGGGTCAGTAACCCAATGTCCTCTGAATGCATTGAAGAGGCATACATTTATGTACACAGGAATTACAATTGCGAGAAACAGTAAATGCTGCAGAAAAAAAAGCCTAGCCAGAAAGTTTGAAGTAGTTTAACAGCTTTAAGTTTGAAGGTTTTAAGTTTGAAATAGTTACAATTTTTAGTTTAGTAGTTTTAAAATCTATAATTTTGGATGGATGGATGCAGTAGTTACGCACAAAAATTTGAACTGTATTCATACTGTCACTAACAATAGTTACATAAGTGCATCATGATTATTGGTGAGTTTTCACTGTAATCAAATCGGTGCAGTTTTGTTTAGAAAAACTGCAGCAAATTCAGTCATTTTAAGGTCGGACTGAAATTCAGTCATCAATCCTGGTCGGACCCAGACCATTCTCTGTAAACCCTAGAGATGGTTGTGAAAATCCTAGTAGATCCCAGTTTCTGAAACACTCAGACCAGCACCAACAACCACGCCACGTTCAAAGTCACTTAAATCACCTTTCTTCCCCATTCTGGTGCTTGGTTTGAACTTCAACAGATCGTCTTTACCTGTGCTGCATCCGAAATCGAATACTTCCCTACTATATAGAATGCGAAAAACCCAGACCCAGCACATGTCTACATGCCTAAATGCATTGAGTTGCTGCCATGTGAGTGGCTGATTAGATATGTGCATTAATGAGCAGTTGAACAGGTATACCTAAAGTGGCCGGTATTTATTCTTCTAATTGCAACTTTATTGCTCAAATTTCCTCTATGATTTCTTGTTATTTTGACATTATATTTCCAACAAGAGGGGGCTTATAGTCTTCTTTTGATTTTTTCAACTTGTACATATGTGTGTTTTTACAGGGAACGTGGTCTTAGTACCTTTCAGTTCCGTCCACACTGTGGAGAAGCTGGTTCTATCACCCACCTGGTTTCAGCTTTCCTCACTGCAGACAACATCTCTCATGGCTTAAACCTGAAAAAGGTCAGAAGTAGAAGATTAGCTCAAACTACAGTGCTCAACAGCACTTTAAAATTATGAAACTTTTGAAATTTAGTTCGAAGTGTAATGCAATATTCTGACCAGAGGAAAGATAACTATTAATTATGAGAACTTATTAGAACAAATATCTTGTACTTTGAAGGGGTCATGAATTGAGAAATCAGCTTTTCCTTGAGCTTTTGATACATAAGAGGTCATTGTACTTTAAGAATATCCTGTAAGTTTCAGAACTGAAAACTTCCTTGTTAGTGCAATTAAAGCTTTTATTTTACTCTAATGCCTGATCTGATATATAATGATTCATGTACAGTCAGATGTTCTTTGTTTATGTGTCAGTAAATCAAACCAGTGACTAAATGATCAACTTTACATTGTTTCTTAGTAGGATGAAAATAATCTGTTATTTAAACAGTGATTAAATTATATATAGAAAGCGATTAAAGAACGCTCCCTTTACAATCGCTGGAGCTGTCAATCAAACAGCGCAAGTTTATCAGGGACTGAAATCTCTTCGTTTCATCGCGTTTGCACTGTAAGTTATGATGAAAGCAGAAATTGAGTTACAATGACGAGATCACTGCTTTCATGCGCTCAACAACATGTCTGTGATCGACTACAATGTTCATCACTGCAACCTTTCATGCCACAATCTAAATATAATGCTATAGATTTAAATGTAATGCTATAATCAACACTTTCCACGATTAGTTAACATTGAGAGCTGTTATAGTAAAAACGTGCTAAAAGTTTTCAAGAGAGTAATACTTAGCTATTTCATATGCAAACATGTTAGCCAATCACAGCAGTGGGCGTTTACACTGAAGTCTCACAGCAGACACGCCCCTTAAAACAGAGCGTTCAAATCAGAGGCCTAAAATCAGGGTAGGAAAAATGCCTGTGTGAATAAGTGCACCCCAGGAAACATTATAAAACAATAAAACAACGCAGTTCATGACCCCTTTAAATGATGGTGGCAGCATAGAGGAGGAAAAGAGTTCACTAAGAGTTCATATCCTTGGCCCGAGTCTATTAATGAAGCAAATGCAGATGTGACGTGTTTTACCAATTGATTTGACTATGTACTTGTGTTAGTGATGAGCCCAGAATCAATGGAGCCTCTGCTGCTGTATAGAAACATGCAAATGACAGCAGGCTGATCTAAGAGCCTGATCAGAGCATTTGAAATGATAGATGGAAGCTATCATACTTAACTCATATGTGTGTGTGTTTTTTCCAGAGTCCTGTGCTGCAGTACCTGTATTATCTTGCCCAAGTGCCCATTGCTATGTCTCCTCTGAGTAACAACAGTCTGTTCCTGGAATACTCCAAGAACCCACTGCGAGAGTTCCTACACAAAGGCCTGTGTGTTTCCCTCTCCACTGACGACCCTATGCAGTTCCACTACACCAAGGTCAAATTACAATCATCTTATACACTCTTAAAAATAAAGGATCTTCATTGCCATTGCAGGTTCCATGAAGAACCTTAAACATCCATTGAATCTTTCCATTGCACAATAGGTTCTTTATAGTGGAAAAGGTTCTTTAGAGTGGTTCTTAGATTCACAAGGGGAAAATGTTTTTTTGTTTTTTTGTTCTTTGGAAGGTTCTTAGGGACCAGAAATTGTTCTTCTATGGCATCGCTGTGAAAACCCAATTAGGAACATTTTTAAAAGTGTAGCTGGACCCCAATTTCCTACATTTACCTGAAGTACCCCCTAAAATTTAAAATAATGCTCTAACCTTTCAATAAATATATTTTTAACCAGGTTAAGCCTGATATATGAAGTGGAACAGATATTGAAATGGACAGGAATGTCAATGGAATTTTAAAAATATAATTTGTAGTCAGCTGAAACGACTCACTTATAAATACTCTAAAGCTGCCTTTCTTCTATCTCCGACAAACAACAAGCGAGAGACCGGAAGTCGTTTATTTTCAATGGAGCTGTTCCGACCAGATGTGTTTACGGAAACGTAGCGCGTCTGTGAGCAACACACAGTAGTCGCTTTGTTTTGTTCCTGACTGAATCAGTGTTTTTGAATGAATCGCTTGAGTGAATCATTGAAAGACTCACTCATAACACACTTGTCGACACCTACTGGCATAGCGATGTAACTTGCAGAAAGATCACAGAAAAAATACCCACGATTAACATCGGCACGAAACAAAATTTACGTTAGTCTTTTTTTTTTTCCATATTGTGACATTTATCCAAGTGAAACGCTTCTTGAACAAGAAAAAATTTAGGATTTTGTCCATTAAGAATTGATTGGATCTTTGCTGTTGTTGTGATCTCTTGCGAGTGACAGGTTGTCCCGCCCTCGGGCCAGTAAACGTCATCAGAGAAGAGATGTCGCTGCGAGGGAGTGGAAGTTGTTTTGATTAAAGAGGACCTATTATGCAAAATTCACTTTTACATGGTGTTTGCATATAAATGTGTCTTAGCAGTGTGTGTACACAACCACAACCCACGACCGCTGACGGACTGTCCCATATTAGCATAGTTTCCGCCATCAGCCAGTTGTACACTGTCCGACATTTTGTCGACGCCGGAGCAGCTGTAGGGACAAGAATGTCTGGTAAGTGATGAATAACAGTCTTCATTTACTCCCAACATCTAAAGCCGATTAACGATTGTAAGGCCGATTATGAATGTAAATTGATACTTATGACTGATCGCGCTCAAACCCGTCCAGTCAGAGCCAGTTGCGTTCAGTCTGCGATTAAAGTCGGTGTTCAAATTCCGTGTGTAAGTATTTAAATCCGCTTCGCAGGAAACAATCGCTGTGTGTTGAGCTCAGTCTTAGAATGTTTTAGCTAGTTGTTAAACGTGTGCCCGGCTTAAGCCACCGAAGAGACTTATGGATGGATTAGTTTTGTTTTTGAAGGGAATGCGCCACAGATCTAATATACATGCAGTTTCTGTCCCTGCTGTTTATGTTCACAGAGCATAAACATGCACTCAAAAAAGAGTATTTACAACATAGTATAATAAATGATCTGTGAGGTATTTTGAGCTTAAACTTCACAGACACATTCTGGGGACACAAGATGTATATTACATCTTGAAAAAAGGGGCATAATGAGCCCCTTTAAAGATTTTAAATAATAATGATGTACACTGATAGATCATTTATAATAAATACTGCAATAATCCATTAAAAACAAGAATTATCAATTTTGATTTCATTACTGTATATTTAAAGGGGTCCTTGAATATGATTTCACTTTTTATAACATTAGTTAGTGTGTAATGTTGCCATTTGAGCATAAACAACATCTGCAAAGTTATGACACTCAAAGTTCAATGCAGGGAGATATTTTCTTTTACAGAAATCACTTTTTAAGGAAGTTGAAGAGTTGTTGTAGTAGAGTGTTGTTGCCATGCTGGATTTGCACAAAAGATTAACATGATGGCACATGCTAGTCGATGAGTTGAATCAACTCCACAGCAACTACATAAATTTATCCACTAACCATTCAGAAACATCCAGTTTCATTCTAAAAGTTGTAACTTCTTCCTGAGTCTCTCCATCAGTGTCTGACTCCGGTTTGAACAGTGTAAGGCTGAACACCGTTACTGACAATCCTCATTTTGGCTGCGTGAGATTCTCCAGCTTTGTTGTTGTTGAGCGACCAAAGCGTGAGCTGTTAAAGCTCCGCCCTCTTCTGGAAAGGGGGCCGGAAGCAGCAGCTCATTTGCATTTAAAGAGACACACAAAAATGGCATGTTTTTGCTCACACCCAAATAGGGGCAAATTTGACAAGCTATAATAAATGATCTGTGGGGTATTTTGAGCTGAAACTTCACAGACACATTCTGGAGACACCAGAGACTTATATTACATCTTGTAAAATGGGCATTATAGGTTCCCTTTAAAAAACATGTAATTCCAACACAATTTCTCAGAGGCAAATTTATGTACCCCAGGATTGAACATCAAAATGGAAAATAATGTAAATAAAATTAAATATAAAATGTATTACTTAAGTTTAATTAAACCTAAAGATGTATTTATGAATGTTTAAAGCACTGTTAAAAATTCCATTAACAATTATAAATATATTTTTAGGTAAATTAAATTTACTTAATGCATTTTTAGTTAATTTTATTTACATTAATTGCCATTTTGAAGTTTCAGCCTTTACAAGTCTGCCTCTTTGAGAAACTGTGCTGGAGAGTTACATACCTTTTTAAATATACAGTAAACTGTGTATATACAGTCAGTAACATTGTTTTATTATGTGTATACTGCAGGAGGCTTTAATGGAGGAGTATGCTATTGCAGCCCAACTGTGGAAGTTGAGCACATGTGACGTGTGTGAGATCGCCAGGAATAGCGTCCTTCAGAGTGGCCTTTCCCATGAGGTATTGCACATACTCAGTTCATAACACTTATGTAAATATTTGCTCAGCTATTTGCTCAGCACAACACTGAAGCCACTTTGCCATTTTCCTCAGGAGAAAAAGTACTTCCTTGGGGTCAATTACCTGAAAGACGGGCCAGAGGGGAATGACATTCGGCGGACAAATGTAGCCCAGATCCGCATGGCCTACAGACATGATACAATGTGTAATGAACTCAGCTTCCTCGTAGATGCTGTAAAGTCAGAGGTCGTTGGGTCTCAGTAGCTGTCCAGTACGTCTCTGCTAAGCCCTCTGTGCCCATATACTGTACATGCATGGTTGCTATTTTTATATATAGTAGGAATTAATGCACAGGGATCCAAATGTAATTATTATTATTATCTAGTCTTGCTCCGCTTCTCATGTTTCTAATACCCAGCCTTCTCGTAAACACCGCTGTCTGCCTATGCAATGACTTGAAATGGGCGTTTCAAAAAGGGTTTGGCATACTTGACATTACATTACATGGGCAGTGTCTCCCCCCTGTGGAGATTTGTGAAGTATATCCTCAATACATGAATAAGTGCAATTGGAAATAGCCTAGTTGTCAGGCAGACACTGAGATGCTTCTGTGGCAAAAAATTGTCCCCTGCTCTGCAAAACCAAATATATATTATATACTACTACAGTTAAATTCCTGTAAATTCTCCACTGTCCTGTCAGTAATAGAAACATGTAAGTAAAGGTACACTATGTAACTTTTTTTTTGTTACAAATTAGCAAAAAAAAATCCTTCTTCCAAAATGTGTTTTTGTCTTACCCTGATTCACTAGATCAGGCATGATGTTTTTCGCGGGAAATTGCACATATATGTCACTTGCCTGTGCGTGTGTTATCATATACATTAATAGAGAACTTTGACGCGTATATGGAGTGACATAGGTTAGTAAGTGGGAAAGGTTGACATGGAGATGCTAAATCTCGATCCTCCGGGAATTATCCGTTTTAAAAACGCCAAACTGAGGAGAGTCTGCTTGCAAAAAGAGACACGACAGAGCTCGTAATAAAACAAGAATCAACACTGGCTTGGCTTTTCAGTGATGGTGAGAACTGAAAGATTTGAAATGTTGTAAAAGTGATGCGGAGATGGCGTTTTTATTACTCGACAGGTACGATATTTTATTGAACAAGCAGAGTTTATTGTGAAGTATTATGCATCCGCAGTCACGCAGAGCCAAAGCACAACCAAAACAATGTTCTTCTGCAAAATGCATGCAGTTTTGTTTTTTTAACCACTAGAGGGCCAAAAGTTACATAGTGTACCTTCACTGTAAACCCTAATGCTTAAAAAACTTAATTGGTTTGAGTAGGACAAACTTAAATTGAACAAATTAGTTCAGTTAAATTAACTGCTATGAGTATTAAGAACTTTCTTTTTCTTTTGAGTTCACAACACTGACATATTTCAAGTAAACTGAACTGTTTCATTGTTTTGAGTTGTATGAACTCATTTCTTTTAATTTAGACTAACTTAAGTTTAACTGAAACTGGACTGGGATTTCTATTTCCCAGCATGCTTTGCCCATGGCACTCGAAAGGGAGAGTAAATGCTAAAATTGAGTGTTATATAATGTTTTTTTGCACAAGATTAATGGTAAGGGAGATTAAGTAGTGATTAATGTTTTGTTATGCTAATTTAGAAGAGTTTCTGTTAATGTGGGTTTTTGGAGAGTTTCCATCATGGTGACAAGTAGCGCATGCAGCTTGGTTTGAGAGCAGGTAAATTACATGTTTTAAGTTGCTGTACTCATTCAGTAAGTGCTATACCATGCTATTGTTAGCATGTTAGCAAATTAGCAAGTTGGCATTTTTTTGTGTATTTTCTTAGGGTTTACATTGAAGTAAATAACTCATTTGATTTGCAAGAACTCAAAATAAAAAAGTTAACTAACTAAATATTTTATGTAAATTGCTATCAAAATGTATGAGTTAGCTAACTCAGTACTTCAAGTTATGAGCAATTAACATGAATGACTACTGCAAACTCAAAACTGGATAGTTCTGCTTACTTAAAATTGGGAACATCATAACTCAAAAAAATGTATGTAACTGATTACCTCAAATTTTTTGAGTTAGCCCAACTTATTCGGGTTTACAGTGTTTGAATGAAGAAAAAAAAACATCACAAAAACATGGTTGTCGTTTTAATTAATGCAGCAAATAATGTTTGTAAAGAGCGAAACATAGTGCACTGTTTGAATTTACTTCTTTTGAGAATATTTTTTAATGTGTGAAACACTGTTTAGTTTTATTTAATGCAGTGCCTGTAGTGTATGTTTTTTTGAGGCCAGCATATTTCTTCCTTTTAATTAACTTAGATCAATATGCAGATGTAACAACCAGTTAAAAATATATATTTTTTCTTTTTATGTTTCAATTTTATAAATCGCTACAAAATTATTTAGTAAATAATTACTCCAGTATTTTCTATGTGTGCTTTTCATTTATGTTCTACTTTTTATGTAATGTTTTTTTTTCCATTTAAAGAGTATATATATATATATACGGCACAAGTGTGTAAATACATAAGAAAAAACAATGGAATGTCTTTAAAATCCCTCTTTTGTACAGAACTACTTCCTTCCGCCATGGATTCATATCAAGTATAATATCAAGTTGACAGTTTAACAGTTCAGCCCAAGCCTCCGTTACTAATTCTAAAACGTCACTTTAGAGCTAGTAACGAAGGAACGTTGAGTCGCTTCATTTAAGCTTATTGTATTATGTAGAGCAGAGGTCTTCATCCCTGCTCCTGGGGACCCAATGTCCTGCAAAATTTATTTCCAACCTGCTTCAGCACACCTGCCTGTGATTTTCAAGCTATCCTGAAGAGCTTGATTAGCTGGTTCAGGTGTGTGTTTGATTAGGGTTGGAGCTAAACTCTGCAGGACAGTGGGTCCCCAGGAGCAGGGCTGAAGACCTCTGATGTAGAGTATTATGGTATTATGAGAGAGAGATCAACTAAACGAGTGTATTACCTTCATCTGATATAGCATTCATTCTTCAGGTTGATGTCCATAATATTGTATTCATTATAAAAAAATTTTGTTTGAACGTCCACTGAGGAAAGCGATATCTTTGTCTGTGTCCTTTTAAAAGTTAAGGGGATTTCCCACTTCCTTGTTCTGACTCACTCAGAAAGACAGTCTTTGCCGCCATCTAATGCCGTAATAATGTAACTTTCACTTAAGTCCATATCACAATCACTAACGGATCCTTTCTCAATACCAAATACGGCATATAATATATTGTTTATATAAAATAACATTTATTGAACAACAATATTTAAATTAACAACATTAGCCATTATAAAAGACAATAGGAAATAAACACAAGCAAACAATTCAGTCAAACATACAAAAGCAGTGCTCTAGTACAGGATTTAAGTTAAATATAACCTAAATATAAAGTTATAAAACTTAATTTTCCCCTTAACCCAAATCAATTTGCTCTGGAACAAGTAATAAATTAATAAGACCATGATTGCCAGTTTGATATACCCAGAATGAATTATATCTCATGTTTAACCACTATCTACATAAGAGCCAGCAGCAAATTCCTGAAGGACTGGCTGAGATGAAGCTGTTCTCTGCGGGTACTTGAGCACTGGCGGCCTGGAGCTCACATCTGCAAAAGCGTCTAAGCAAATTGTAAAATAGGCACAATGTTTATATATGAGTCACATATGCATGAGTCAATATGGTGGATTTGCTCTACTGCCATGACAGTCGCCGCAAGTGGATTGATAAAAACGGTTCCAGTGCTGATACTGGGGGAATATCACACGGCTCTCAGCCAATCAAATTCGAGAACCAGAAAGAACTGTTTTATATATATATATATATATATATATATATACATACATAGTAACACTTTGAATAACTTTTAAAACAATCCATTTAAATTAAATGTCCACTGTCCAATGTCCATTTTGTACTTCATTAGAAAACTACAATATCATGACACGCACAAACACTTCAGTGTCAGCCATCACATGATCTCCTGATAAATACACAGACAGAAATGTCAGTCTTGTTCTGTAGAGCTGCTGCTGTTTTCTTCCTCGTTCTCCTCCACATGCTCCTCCTGTGGTTTCTGCAGGTCTTTCTTACTACAGTGCTCCCAAACCTCCGTCTCAATGCACTCCTTCTGCTGCTCGCCGTCACACTGCTTTCTGCAGGGTCTGTGCCTGTAGTGCAGAAACAAGTCACAACTTAAATGGCAGTCATCTTAGACTTTACACTGACATGAATGGATGAAGCATCACATCTATGGGATAGTTTTGGTTACCAGTTTCATTGTAGAAATGTGCAATTCACAGCTTTTATTAGGATACTGATATGACTGAACATCTCATGTGAGTGTACATGGTTAAAACATGTTTATCATGTAAATAGAAGAACATAACTTACGTTTTGAAATAGTAAAGTGTTAGAAATACAGAAAGCATGACCGCAAAGGTCACTGTGATCAGTAAGGCAGCCGGAACAGCTGCAAATCAGAAAAGAGAAAACAGTAAATACAAGAAGGTTTGGGTTTAATCAAAATGGACAATTCTTTTTTTCATGGAATACTACATATATATACACTTATGTGCCAACAGAATCTTTAATCAAAATAACTTCCCCTCCTCAACGATCTTATCAAATCCTGATGGACAAAATCAAGTCCTGCCCTACGTTTGATACATCACAATAGGAACTATTGCAACTTCAATTTCATGGCATTTCCTGCTTCAGTATTGTGATGTATTTTCCGAGTGAAACTAATTATTGAATGAGAAAATTAGAGGGCGTGGCTTGTTTTTTTTCCTCTGGGAATTAATTGGATCTAGAAAAGTAGGAGTTCCATTCAGCTCGTTATCAGATTGACAGTTGGGATTTTCTACACAAGTTGTCAAACTGACGTCATTAGAGAAGGAATGCCATTGCAGAGGGGACAGATTTTGAATAAAGAATTTTTTTTTTTAACTTGCATGGATGAATTGTTTACCACAAGACTAGTAATGTGCGCTAACAAAATAAATAGGGTCGATTTTGATTTCATGCTGACTTAAACTGAACAATAACTGCTGTCACATTCTCATATAATGAAAACAGCAGGAGTTTACCGTTCATTGTGGTGCCGCTCATGGGAACATGTTTCCAGTCATCATCCATGTTGTTAACGGAGGGACTGCGAGAAGAAACCGAGGAAGAAAGGGAACTGAGCGGAGATGATGGGGAAGGTTGTTTAGAAAATGGGGTTTTCCTCAGATGAACACCGGCTTGAACAGTGGGAAAAACAGATGAATGTGTTGTGATTGGCTTTCTTGTTGTCCTTTGGTCAGTGGTTATGGCAGTCTGGTTTTGTGCTTCAAAATCTGCAAACAGAACCAATTCAGGCTTGTTACATAACAGACAAACGTGTCTTAGTGGTTACATTCACCTGAATCAGGCATTTGCCAATTCATCCCACTCACTGCCTTCCGTTTTACCACATCCCTGGCCCTCATAGGAAACCAATCTGTCATGATGTCACATCCAGAATTTCCTATTTCCTTGACACACTAACACTTTGTGTTGATTTGATGCCAAATGGCACAAACTTGGAGTACATAAAAAAAAAAAAAAAAAAAATGTGTATCAGAAAGTTGGACTCAGGTATTAATTTGCAATCAATGGGACTCATTCACTAACCACATATATGCACATATTTCTGCTTAAAATCTGTGTATGAACCTTAATCATTACATTTACATTAAAATTTGTCCTAAATTTGCTCTAAAACTCAGCACCAAATGAAACCACATGCTCACAAAAAATCACATACTCAGCCTTAGAAACTAGAAATTTTAAAAAACCAGTTTTAACTGGTGACTTTGCAAAAGTATGAATTGTTTCTGAGATTATTTCTGAGCAATAATTAATAAGTCATATAAAAATGACACAGATCATGAATGGTCCGAAACACCCATATAAAACTGTTATCTGTGTTTTAATTGGTTTTGAAAATGGCACACTTTGCTTTATTGACCATCTTGATGTGAATGCAAAGCCCTTATAAGGAGATGATTAAGCCGTATTTTAAGCAAATTACTATCACAGGCATGCGGTGCACATTTAGGTACACTATGTAACTTTTATCCCTCTAGTGGTTAAAAAACAAAACTGCATGCGTTTTGCGGAAGAACATTGTTTTGGTTGTGCTTTGGCTCTGAGTGACTGTGAGGATTAATATGGTTATCCTACTGCTCATAATACATTCACTGCTACACTGTAAAAAATAAATCCGCAAAATAACAGAAAAAGTACTGGAAGATCATCACCCAGACATTATCCAGTCATTTTACAGACATTTCTGTTAAGTATGGAAGCTTGTTTCAGCCACTAAATAAGAGTAAAAAAGGTCATTGCAACTTTTATCTTACAATTCTGACTTTTTTTCTCGCAATTGCGAGTTATAAAGTCAGAAATGCACAATATAAATTCAGAATTGCGAGATATAAAGTCAGAATTTTGAGATATAAAGTCAAAAGTTGCGAGTTATAATTTCAGAATTGCGAGATATTGCGAGGTATAAAGTCAGAATTGGGAGGTATAAAGTCAGAATTGGGAGTTATAAAGTCAGAATTGCGAGAAATAAAGTCAGAATTGGGAGTTATAAAGTCAGAATTGCGAGAAATAAAGTCAGAATTGCAAGTTATAAAGTCAGAATTGGGAGTTATAAAGTCAGAATTGCAAGAAATAAAGTCAGAATTGCGAGATATAAAGTCAGAATTGGGAGTTATAAAGTCAGAATTGCGAGGTATAAAGTCAGAATTGGGAGTTATAAAGTCAGAATTGCGAGAAATAAAGTCAGAATTGCGAGATATAAAGTCAGAATTGCGAGAAATAAAGTCAGAATTGCAAGTTATAAAGTCAGAATTGGGAGTTATAAAGTCAGAATTGGGAGTTATAAAGTCAGAATTGCGAGGTATAAAGTCAGAATTGGGAGTTATAAAGTCAGAATTGCAAGAAATAAAGTCAGAATTGCGAGATATAAAGTCAGAATTGGGAGTTATAAAGTCAGAATTGCGAGAAATAAAGTCAGAATTGCAAGTTATAAAGTCAGAATTGCGAGGTATAAAGTCAGAATTGGGAGTTATAAAGTCAGAATTGCGAGAAATAAAGTCAGAATTGCGAGATATAAAGTCAGAATTGCGAGAAATAAAGTCAGAATTGCAAGTTATAAAGTCAGAATTGGGAGTTATAAAGTCAGAATTGCGAGGTATAAAGTCAGAATTGCGAGAAATAAAGTCAGAATTGCGTGATATAAAGTCAGAATTGCGAGAAATAAAGTCAGAATTGCGAGATATAAAGTCAGAATTGCAAGTTATAAAGTCAGAATTGCAAGTTATAAAGTCAGAATTGCGAGATATAAAGTCAGAATTGCAAGTTATAAAGTCAGAATTGCGAGAAATAAAGTCAGAATTGGGAGATATAAAGTTAGAATTGGGAGTTATAAAGTCAGAATTGCGAGTTATAAAGTCAGAATTGCGAGAAATAAAGTCAGAATTGCGAGAAATAAAGTCAGAATTGCGAGATATAAAGTCAGAATTGGGAGTTATAAAGTCAGAATTGCGAGAAATAAAGTCAGAATTGCGAGATATAAAGTCAGAATTGCAAGTTATAAAGTCAGAATTGCGAGAAATAAAGTCAGAATTGGGAGTTATAAAGTTAGAATTGGGAGTTATAAAGTCAGAATTGCGAGTTATAAAGTCAGAATTGCGAGAAATAAAGTCAGAATTGTGAGAAATAAAGTCAGAATTGCGAGATATAAAGTCAGAATTGGGAGTTATAAAGTCAGAATTGCGAGATATAAAGTCAGAATTGCGAGAAATAAAGTAAGAATTGCGAGAAATAAAGTCAGAATTGCGAGATATAAAGTCAGAATTGGGAGTTATAAAGTCAGAATTGCGAGATAAAAAGTTGCAATTACCTTTTTTATTTTTTATTTAATGGCAGAAACAAGCTTCCATAGTTAAGCCTAAAACACAATGCAATAAAGTGCAAAATTCTAAATACAGGTGAAACACCTGTAAAAAATGAATACAGAAAATTCTGTTAAATTAATGCAATAATGCAATTAATACATTGTGACCTATTTTTACAGATCTTTTTTAGAGTGTAGGCTTAAGAGATATAAAACAATCCAGTCAGGTCTAAAATATAAACACTTATAATAAGCTTACCATAGTGAATCAAGGTGGGACAAAAACACATTTTGGAGGCAGGAGTGATGACGTATGGACTCATTATTTAAATTTTGATTGCCAATCATGGATCCATAACCATGGCATCTAACAAGTATTTACAGTCAAGTCAAATATTTTACCTGTTGAATTGAAGCAAAACACATCAAATTGTGATATGAGATTCGCACGCCACACGACAACCCCAGTCTTGCCACTGCCACAGTTTGGATTAACCTGAACTCGGGGAACAACAGCGATTTGCTCGTCTATCCACCCGAACCTGAGATTTAAAAAGGAAAATGTTGATTAAATTGATCATTTAATGTGTTAATAATATAATGGTCAGTTCAGCATTGTACATTGTTTTTACTTGCATGTCTCCAGACCGTGTTTGTGGGCCTCTAACACCTGTGCTTTGCTTGCAATAGTCAAACCAAGATGCTCACAGAGATCTCTGGCTGCCGATGCATTTAAGGCGTATTTATCTCCAATGGAGACTTCAGTTACACCGGAGATGGCTTGTTTAGGGTTCACTGTCATTCAGAGGAAGAAAAAAGAAATATAATGCAGTTAGTTAACAACCATTTCATACAATAAACTGTTAAAGGTGAGTCAATGGTTGTAAAATCACCAAATATTCAACATTTTTATTGTTTATAAGCGTTGTAACATTCATTTATAAAATCATTCGGCATTCAATGTAGACATCTTATTAAAAGAAATAGTATACATTCAAAGATAATTAAGATAAATAAATGCCCTTACCTTTTACTAAATGGATGTCAAAAGATAGACTAGACATGAAGAAACTATTGAAAAGCATCATCATCTTCATCATCCAGACTCTTGCCATGGTCCTGCTCACTCTGAGTTTCTGAGCGAAGTGTGATCGGTGATGTGGTCTCAGTGCCAAGCGCAGAGGTTATAGGGAGGCTAAACTCCCCAGGGGAGCGGCCTGTGTGTAGAGGGGCGGTTATTGCATAAATGACCCGTACAAAGTGTCATGACCAAGCCGACGCAGTGGGGAAGAGGAAACAGGAGGTGTGCTGGCATCTCTGATGGGGGACCGTGCTCTTCAGGAGTCTGGTTCAGGCCAAGGCGAGAATGTTTTCGGCATGAAAACACTCAGTGATGACTGAAGACCTGCTGACGCACTGCAGCGCGCAGCCAAACCTTTCCATCCTTTGTGTCATAGCAAGTGTAGTAGAAATCCGTAACCTGTGGCAGGAAATCCATAAGCCAGAGAAAAATGTTCCAGGCATTTAAATATCAACTTTGGGTAACACTTTATTTTACAGCGTCCTTGTTACTGTAGTAATAACAGTAAATTATGCATAATTACGTGCAACTATTCCTAAACCACACCCTATTCCTAATCCCATATAAGTATATACACTGTATACAGTGACAAGGGCTCCTTAAAATAAAGTGTGACCCAACTTTGTCTCAGATGTTTTTCCTAAACTCCCTGAGACAACCGATCACTAATGAAGCCCATTTTCACAATATAAGAAATAAAAAGTCATAATTATGACAAACTGTTGAAACTATGAGATCAAAATTCAAAATATATATGTATATATATGTAAAATACATAATTATGACATAAATTGAAATTATGAGATAAACTGATCACTTTGGAAGCCCATTTCCACCACATAAGAAAAAAAAAAATCACAATTATGTCATAAATGCGACATAAAAAGTCGAAACTATGAGATTAAAAAGTTTAGATTATATATAATTGGCATAATTATGACATAAAATGTCAAAATTATGAGATACAAAGTCATAATTATTACAAAAAAATTAAATTATGAGATACTAAGTAACAGTCAAAATTATGACAAAAGTCAAAACTATGAGATTAAAGTCATAATTATGAGATACTAAGTAAAAGTCATAATTATGACGGAAAAAAGCATTAGAAAAATCATGCTTTGGAAAATCATAATTATGACAAACAGTCAAAATGAGATTAAAAAGTCATAATTATGAGAAAAAGTTGAAATTATGAGATAAAAAGTCATTATGCAAAAGTCAAAATTATGAGATACTAAGTAATAACTGTGGAAAAGTAAAAAAAAAAAAAAAAAAAAATTACAATTATTACAAAAAATTGAAATTAAGAGATACTAAGTAAAAGTCATAATTATGACATAAAAAGTCAAAATTATGAGAAACTAAGTCATAAATTTGACATGGAAAAAGTGTAAGAAAAAAAATTATGCTTTGGTAAATCATAATTGTCAAAAAAAAAAAGAAAGTCAAAATTATGAGATAAACTGATCACTAATGAAGCCCATTTCTGCCACACAAAAATAAAAAAATCATGGCAAATCCTAATCAGTCGAAAATATGAGATTAAAAAGTCATAATTATGAGATTAAAAGTTGAAACTATGAGATAAAGTCACTATGACACAAGTCGGAATTATGAGATACTAAGTAAAAGTCAGAATTATTACACAAGTCAAAATTGAGATACTAAGATATACCAACCCCAGCCATATAGTAATTTTTAAAATTGAGATACTTAATCATCATAAGAATGAAATGAAAAAAACAAGAAAAATAATGCTTTAGGAAATCATAATTGTCATAAAAGTTAATTATGAGATAAACTGATCTCTAATGAAGCCCATTTTCACCACACACAAAAAATCATGCTTTGGTTAATCATAATTATGACATTAAAGGTCGAAATTATAAGATATTCATTGAAGTCATTGTGACAAAGTCAAAATTATGAGTTAAAAAGTTAAAAAGACTGTCTGTCATAATTTAGACTTTTATCTTAGAATTACGACTTAGTAGTATCTCATAATTTCATAATTATGATTTATCAAAGTTTTTTTTTTTTTTCTTATGTGGCAGAAATAGGCACATTTTGAAATCTCTGACTCGATTAGTCTCATGGCAAAGTGTGAGACATTTCTTCTGAAACACTGGAGATGTGTGTGAAATTACTGCGGTCTTTTTCTTGATAGAATCCAGGAGACGAGCAGAAGTCTCCATTTAGCAATCTCAACACTATCTATGAGGAAAACATGAGATTAAACACATTATTCTGTCATATGGGAAAGAATTCATTTAGCTAAATAAAAACCATCTGTATAAGCTGTTATTTTTATTGGTGTTACCCAGCAGACAGACTTGTTCAGTAATATTACACAATTTCTTTGAATTACTTTGACTTAAAACTAATAGAGTAACATTTTTAGGTTGAGTAACAAAACACATTTCTAGTCTAATATTTTCAGTGACATTTATCAGTTTGAAGAAGGGTGTTTGTGGGAAAGCCAGTCTATAATCACTATCAATTGATCCTGTGTTGTTTATGAAGACAGATGAAGCTCTCAGATCTCTGTGAACTCTTGAGTTGTTTGTTCGGCTTTGGTCTCTCAAACGGACAATTTCCTCCCGTTCCCTTGTGCTTGCTTATTAACGGGCTGATGTCCATCTAACTTCCTGTGATATAACGCAGACACAGCTCTATCCCACTTCCGGCAAAACATCTCTCCAACACACACACACACATTCATACAACATCATCATTTCACTGCCAGGAAGTGACTTGGAAAAGATGAGCAAAAGTTTCTCTGGAAAGAACCTGACAAGAATATTTTGCCCCAATAAACAGAAAATATTCTTTATGATTCATATTTTTTGGACAAAGAAAATAATTTTTTTTAGCCATTAATATTGTTGCACTGTAACATTTAAATGGCACTTATTGACATATTTAAATGATGTAGTTGATATTTAATTTCCATTAGCATAACTTGAAAACTTGGCTTCATCCTCTTTATGCATAATTATTTGTTTTTACTCTTGATTTGTTTTTGGGCTTTTTTTGTGGTGAAATATGACCCGTACATTTTGAGAACATCTTGAAATTATGAGATAAACTGATCACTGTGGAAGACTATTTTCACCACATAAGAAAAAAAAAATCATAATTATGTCATAAATGTGACATAAAAAGTCGAAATTATGAGATAAAAAGTATGATTATACATAATTGACTTTTTATCTCGTAATTTAAACTTATGTTGTAATTATGACTTCTCATAATTATGACTTTCTTTATGCATTTTTTTTTTTTTTTGTTGAAATATGACATATACATTTTTGTTGCTGTTGTGAAATTCCCCAATTTACTGTATTGTGACAAATTGGAGCAATAAATACCGCATGTATTCTAGAAACAACCACGTCTGATTTTCAAACACCTTTAAGTGTGTAAAAGTCATAATTATGACATAAAAGTTGAAATTATGAGATAAACTGATCACTTTGGAAACCCATTTCCACCACATAAGAAAAAAAATCATACTTTAGTTAGCAGATCATATTGTCATAAAAAGTCATAATTACGACATAAAAAGTCAAAATTGTGAGATAAAAAGTTTGATTATACATAATTGGCATACTTATGATATAATTATTTGTAATTTGTTTGAGATAAGTTTATGAGATAAACTGAGCACTTTGGAAGACCATTTCATCCACATAAGAAAAAAAAAAAAACGTCATAAATGCAACAAAAAGTTGAAATTATGAGATAAAAAGTATGATTGTATATAATTATTACTTTTTATCTCATAATTTAAACTTATGTTGTAATTCTGACTTATCTCATAATTATGTCAAAAATAAAAAAGTCAGAATTATGAGATATTAAGTAAAATTCAAAATTATGACATGGAAGAAAAGCATAAGAAAAAAAGCTTGGGTAAATCATAATTGTCATAAAAATTCAAAATTATGACAAAAGTCAAAATTATGAGATAAACTGATCACTAATGAAGCCCATTTTCACTATACAAGAAATAAAAAGTCATAATTATGACATAAAAAGTCAAAATTATGAGCTACAAATCATAATAATGACATAAGAAGTCGAAATAATGAGCTACTAAGTCAAAATTATTATAAAACAAACTGAAATTCAAACACTTTTAAGTGAGTAAAAGTCATAATTATGGCATAAAAAGTTGAAATTATGAGATAAACTGATCACTTTGGAAGCCCATTTCCACCACATAAGAAAAAAAATCATAATTATGTCACAAATGCGACATAAAAAGTCGAAATTATTAGATAAAAAGTTTGATTATACATAATTGGCATACTTATAACTTTTTATCTCATAATATAAACTTATGTTGAAATTATGCGTTATCTCATAATTATGACTTTATGCATAATTATTATTATTATTATTTTTTTTTGTGTGTGACATATGACAGGTAGAATTTTTTGTTGTGAAATTCCTCAATTTACTGTATTGTGAAGAACTGGAGCACTAAAGACACGTTCATGGAGCATGTTCTCTAGAAACAAACACGTGTGATTTTCAAACACCTTTATTCAAGGTGAAGTGGCACAACAGTAAACACAAGCACACATGTGCAAATATGAATTCTTTCATGCTAGTTAAAAGTGCTCTTCAAAATTGTGAAAAATTCTGTACTAGTAAAGTCAGTGCTCTGAAGGCACAACCCCACACAACCGTCATCTACACGCTGCCAAATATTGCACTTCAGGATCTACCTTGGAATGTCAATTCAAATAAACAACAGAGACAAATGCAAAGAATTTAAAACATACTGTACCAAATTCTGTATTAAATATCGTAGTTAATGTTTCAAATATATATTTCACAAAACCTGAGAAGTTTAATCATAAGGTTTGAGTGGTATAATCATATAGCAAATGTGACATTAGTCGCATAAAACGTTTCTCTGCGATAACTTTCCCAACCTCAAGTAATATAACTTATGGATTTAGTTTACAATGCAAATCTCATCTAAGCACACTTGGTCCCTAAACAATAACAGGTAGTTCTGCTATTTACTAAATGCAGTGTGAAAGACTGGCAGAAACAACATGAGCCGTGTTTAGAGAATCATGTCATTCTGGGGCGGGAGTCTTCGACCCTACGTTCAGTCCAAAAAACTTCTTCTTGCCTGGAACGGCGGACTTCTCTGCAGACATGTCTCCGCTCTCACTGTAGCAGCTACTCAAGAAGTTTATGATGTTGACGAATATAAACGAAGCGAAGAACAGCGTGAGGACGATCCAAAGCGCCCGGTTTCGTCGGAAGAATTTTGGGCATATCCGGTCAACGACCTCTAGTGCCTCCTCAAACCTGCTGGAATAAAGAACAAAAGCAACATGACTAGAGATTTACTGAAGATGAAGTGACAGCCAAACACTTTGAAGTCAGAGTTACCTGTTCGACTTCCTGTCTTTATCAGTATTTCCTCTAGTTTCCTCTTCAGATTCCTGCTTCTCTTCTGCTTTCTCTTGCTCCTCCTTCAGCTCCTGGATTTCTTTAGATTTCTTAAGTCCTTCTTGGTATCTACAGTGAAGTTAATTATAATACAGCAGATTAAAAAATGCTGGTTTAAAAACAACCCAAGTTGGGTTGAAAATGGACAAACCCAGTGATTAAGTTGGGTTGGGTTAAATGTTTGCTTTATTGTTTAAAAATGACTATATTGCTCGTTTAAAATGAACCTAAAATAGGTTGGAAATTAACATTTATTAATATGTTTAATAATAAATGTTCACCTTTTGATTATTATTGTTGCCTCTAGTAATTATGTGTCTGATTTTTAATTTTCAACCTATTTTGGGTTCATTTTAAGCCAGCCATATAGTCATTTTTAAACAACAGTTGAGTTAAATAAAACTGCCCAGCACGTTGGGCAAACATTTAACCCAACCACTGGGTTTGTCCATTTTCAACCCAACTTGGGTAATTGTAATAATATTTAACAAAATTACTGTTTTTACTGTATCAAATAAATGCAGCCTTGGTGAGCAGAAGAGACTTCTTTCAAAAACATTAAAAAAAATCTGACCAACCCCAAACTTTAGAACACTAGTGTACATCGATCAGGCATAACATTATGAGCACTGACAGCTGAAGTGAATAACACTGATTATCTCTTCATCACAGCACCTGTTAGTGGGTGGGATATATTAGGCAGCAAGTCAAGTCAAGTCAAGTCACCTTTATTTATATAGCGCTTTTTACAATGTAGATTGTGTCAAAGCAGCTTTACATTGATAACTGGTACATTGTTTGGCTGCACAGCAGCTCTTAAAGAATAGTGTCAATGCAGGCAGATCAAAGCACTGTTGAATATCAAAATGTCAAGTCAAGTGTCCCCAAGTGAACATTTTGTCCTCAAAGTTGATGTGTTAGAAGCAGGAAAAAATGGGCAAGCGTAAGGATTTGAGCGAGTTTGACAAGGACCAAATTGTGATGGCTAGACGACTGGGTCAGAGCATCTCCAAAACTGCAGCTCTTGTGGGGTGTTCCCGGTCTGCAGTGGTCAGTATCTATCAAAAGTGATCCAAGGAAGGAACAGTGGTGAACCGGCGACAGGGTCATAGGCGGCCGAGGCTCATTGATGCACGTGGGGAGCGAAGGCTGACCCGTGTGGTCCGATCCAACAGACGAGCTACTGTAGCTCAAATTGCTGAAGAAGTTAATGCTGGTTCTGATAGAAAGGTGTCAGAATACACAGTACATCACAGTTTGTTGCGTATGGGGCTGCATAGCCGCAGACCAGTCAGGGTGTCCATGCTGACCCCTGTCCACCGCCGAAAGAGCCAACAGTGGGCACATGAGCATCAGAACTGGACCACGGAGCAATGGAAGAAGGTGGCCTGGTCTGATGAATCACGTTTTCTTTTACATCACATGGAGGAACACATGGCACCAGGATGCACTATGGGAAGAAGGCAAGCCGGCGGAGGCAGTGTGATGCTTTGGGCAACATTCTGCTGGGAAACCTTGGGTCCTGCCATCCATGTGGATGTTACTTTGACTCGTACCACCTACCTAAGCATTGTTGCAGACCATGTACACCCTTTCATGGAAACAGTATTCCCTGGTGGCTGTGGCCTCTTTCAGCAGGATAATGCGTCCTGCCACAAAGCAAAAATGTTTCAGGAATGGTTTGAGGAGCACAACAACGAGTTTGAGGTGTTGACTTGGCCTCCAAATTCCCCAGATCTCAATCCAATCGAGCATCTGTGGATGTGCTGAACAAACAAGTCTGATCCATGGAGGCTCCACCTCGCAGCTTACAGGACTTAAAGGATCTGCTGCTAACATCTTGGTGCAGATACCACAGCACACCTTCAGGGGTCTAGTGGAGTCCATGCCTCGACGGGTCAGGGCTGTTTTGGCAGCAAAAGGGGGACCAACACAATATTAGAAAGGTGCTCATAATGTTATGCCTGATCGGTGTATATTTGTCTCATCAAGCTCAATTGTTCAATTTTTTTGCATAATAATAATAATGATATTAATAATAATCATGCAGTGCTATAACTGGGTTACACTTTATTTAGATGGTCCACTTTAGACATTCTACTAACTATAAGTAACTTTGCAACTGTATGTCAACTAGCAGTCATTAGAGTATTAGTAGATTGTCAGCTTAACATCTGCACTTAACACTTTATTCTGATGCTCCTCAACAGACTTTCTACTAAGTACATGTCAACTTATTCTACTAACCAACTTATTCTAGATTGGTTAACTTGGTTTTCAAAAGAAGTGATAAAAATTACACTGTTTTCAGAGAATGTTTTGCAATTATGCAACTGTATGATATGTTACTATTCACTGTGCGGCCGCACAGATTCATTCAAGCATTCAGTAGTGTCAGGGGTGTTACCCTTTATTATACGCTTCTTCAATCTTGGCTTTGATCTCATCTGTAATCTTCTCTGGACTGCAGACAACTTTGGTTGGCGTTGCTTCACTTTCCTGCTCTGTCAGAGGGTTTCCACTGCTTTGTTTCACATAGGAAAGGAGAGACAGGGATGGAGCAATAAAAAAAAATTGCCATTACGCAGATGTGTGCGAACAACAGAACTGGCTCTCTCAGTTCATAACCACGGGTAATAACAAAAATAACCTCTGCCCTAAAGGAGATTCTTAAATGCCACTGAAAGGTACATGGCACACATTCCACTGCAGCTCTGAGAAAGGTGAGACATGAAATGTTTAAACATGTCCTTTGGGAGGTCTTTAAACATCACTCGCTTTAGAATAGCACGCATGTTACCAGATTGTTATTGTCTGTCTGTCTTTGAGTTAAAACCCGGCATTTGGATATGACAGTATGGTGACGAGCTCTTTGCCTTTTCTTACTAAAACAATATGGTCGGACACTGATGACTGCTTTTTGTCAAACGTTCCTGTCCAAATGTTTAGATTTAATCACAAAATAGGATGTAAAATTGACTGCAGATGGGACTTTTGTGGGATTCTTGTGTGCTATTTTAAGCACACAGAAAAAACAAGAAGGTTGGGTAAGTTACAATCTTTCATTTGCCATGCAAATAAAGGTTCAAATAAAGGTGGAACCACTCTTAAAAATAAAGGTTCCAAAAGGGGGTTTTCACAGCAATACCATAGAACCACCAAATGTTCAAGTGAACATTTTTTAAAAGAACCATATTTTTCTTAGTGTGGAGAACATTTTAATAATCTGAAGAACCTTTTTTTTCCATTGCACAAAAGGTTCTTTATAGTGGAAAAAGTTTCTTTAGATTATTTATTAAGTTCTGCACATAAAAAATGGTTCTTTTAAGAAGTGTTCACTTAAGGCAGTGACACACCAAGATGACGTCAAAGAAGTAATGGGGACGATAACCAACTGTGTTGTTGTCTCGCGTTGGCTGCATCTGGGCCAAAAAGCTGTGCTTGAACACACTGCAAAGACATGTTACGACCTGTTTATTCTAAGCTTGCACGCTGCAGTTTCAAAGTGTGTACTGTACAACATTAAACATGTTTTGCTGTTCTTGTTGCATTTACAGGACTTTAACCAGCAGATGTCCTCAGCATGCTATGTTTGGAGTGAATAGCTAGTGTAATCGATCTAATCTAACAGTGAATTTAGCTGACGTAGTCAACATAGTGGAATAAAAAAAACGTATATTCTTTTTCACTGCAACTTCAAAGGAAGCAAGACAATGTTGTCGAAACTAGCGCTGGATACCTAAGAAAATTTTATGTTACACTGTTTGCTAGCCTGACATAATGATCTCATCTCCATCTTCTCAGCATTATTCCGAGGGTATGACCGATTGTTTTCCATATATTCAATATAGCTGTGGTGTGGACACTGCTATTCTATTTATATTTAGAACGATTTTTAGAACTATATCTTTATCGTTATCTATATAGTTATTGTTCTTGGTGTGAATGGGCCTTTAAGCAACAAGCATGTTGCTGATACCCAGATAGCCTTAAGCAACAAGCCAATAACCTGATAGAATTTAAGTCCTTGGTGTGAATGGGCCTTTAGCCAATCAAGAGTGATAGCAGGCAGACGTGATGATTCATAACATGAGTGACTGTTTTTAGCGTGATAAGGGGTATTTTCATCATTCGAAAAGAGAAACAGAAACTAGGACTGTAGATTTACCAACCGTACCCAAAGCAGCGCTTGCTTACCATTTTGAATATCAATCATGCTTATCACAATCTTTATTCCAGGAGGCTCATGTTATCAAATTATTAGCATATTGGAATGCTCAGGTACGATGACAAATTTAGAACAGACTTGCTCGCTTTCATCACATTTTCTTTTATTCTCGAGCACTGACTCATTCGCTAATATGAACAGCCAATCAGAGTGATCTCTTTCACCGACGACCTGATGCCGATTCAACATGCTGAATCATGCAAACAGCTGCCAATGTGAGCCCAACTACAGCTGACGTGTGGAAACTAGCCCAACTGATGCTCACAGATTGCCTGACGTTGGCTGAAGGCCGACCGTTGGCTTGGTGTATCACGGTTCCCTGGAGAACCCCAAATAGTTATTTTATGGCATCTCTGCAAAAACTCCCTTTAGGAACTAGGGCTGCGACAAATCGATGCTTCTCGATTCGTGGATCGATTCTGATGGGGCGTTCACACCAGATGCGACTTGCGCAAATAAATTGCGCTATTCACGCGTAGTTGGACGCTTGAACATTTTGAGTTTACCTACTTCATTCGCACGTGAAATTCGCTTCATTCGCACGTGAAATTCACTTCACAACAGACGCGAATTCGCGTCATGAGAGGGGCTCTCCCTCTCCTTTAAATACGTGTCCCTCAGACTCTTCCACTTCTTTCTGCACACTTCCTCTGAATAAACACAACTCGTCAGTGGGAAAGTAGTTGTAAAATAGGGCGAATAAGCTCAATTTGCCGGCTTTAGCTAGCTTGTAGTCTCAATATGTATATATATATATATATATATATATATATATATATATATATATATCTCAAATCAAGTAAAGACCGTTTTTTACAACTTACCAGATTGTCCGACCTCCTCACTCACTTTCTTCCAAGCAAGATCCTTTTTATTCCTGTTTCTATAAAAGTACGAAGATGTATCGTACAGCAATGATGATTTTGTCCTCCATTGTTGTTTCGGATTTCTGCCTCCGCTCGCTACGTCGTAATCACGTCACTACTAGAGCAAGCTCCTGATTGGTTAACGCAGCGCGAATATTTGCCAAAGTTCAGATTTTTCAACTTGCGCGATTTGCGCGAATCACGCGTTACGCACGTCAAATGCCTGAAACGCTCAATTTGCGCCCCGCAGGATGTCTATTCGCGTCTTTGCATTGACTTAACATGTAAATCACTCACGCTTAACGCTTCATTTGCGTCTGGTGTGAACGCACCATCAGATTTTCCGAATGCTTCGCAATTCTCTCTCGAATCGATTCTGAGCTTAATTTTTAACAGCAGATGCTGCTCTAGGCTAGTTTTTAACCACACACTCAAATGCTCATGAAGAAGAGCACTCGTGCATTCGGCTGAGTCTGAGAATGTACTTGCGCCTCAGAATGCTTTTATGACATGAGATCAATGTAAACAGCCCACTGCAAACATTTTTGTAATTCGCTTCAACCTTTTCGAACTTTATGAAGGATTATTTTATAGAAGGTGTGTGTAAAGGTACTGGAAGCAAGCAGAGTACGGCTGTTTCTTAAGCACACAGCGCCATCTGCTGTTATGTAAAACTAAGCTCAGAATCGATTCGAGAGAGAATCGCGATGCATTCTAAAAATCTCAGAATCAATCCAGAACCATTTCTCGAGTCGCGATGCATCGATTTATTTTCCCAGCCCTATTAGGAACCTGGAATAAGCTTCTTTAGAAGGGCTTTCTATCCACCGTGTAAACATTCACATCTCCTGATGTGAATATATTGATAAGGCTCAAATTGATGCAATGTTTTAATAAAACTGAGGTGACCTAGGTTGTCTAGGAATACAGTACATTTCCAAAGCATAACTTGATGAATGCGTGATTATGACAAAGTTGAGAAAGGCAGTGACTTACGGTTTGTCAGGCACATCTTGTTGTGTAGGGTCTGATGAACTGCCATTCTTAATGGTGTTTGCCTCACACTTAAAAAAAAAAGTAGAATACAAACAAGTAAAAAATCCTGAAGGTCTCATTTTGATGAATGGCTTTGGCCTCAAATGGTCACCTTGAAAATATGTCACATGTAGGAGACTTAAAGATAAAGCATCATTAATTACACGTGTCTGCTGACAGGCTACAACATAATAGCTGACGAGGAAGTGTGCTTGAGATAGGACTCACCAACGCAGGAAGTGCACCCGGTGTAGGGCCAGCGGTGGCTGGCGTCTGCCCAGGGATGTTCAGTAGATTAAACTTGGGAACTACAGCTACACTGACTCTCCGTCTGGGCAAAGCCTTAGAGAGACAAAGACACACTTCTGAAACTGAATACTTCATCATATGAACACTGTTATTCACGTTCTCTTCCTCTCTGATCTACATTATTGGTACATGATTAAAAATAAAGGATTTTCAATGGTTGTTTGCACCACCTTTGGTTCAGAAATCATCTTTTCAGAGATTTAAAAAAGTTTGTGTTACATTACAGGTTCTTCAGATCAGTGTACTTGTTATCAGAAGAAAAGTGAAGCCAAACATGGTTCTTGGCATCTCCAGGTTTTCTATGAACCATGAAACTTAAAGATCCCATGAAAAAATTGGAGATTTGTTGCTTTTAGGAACAGACTTCTGCCTACCTTTCCCATTTGCAGAGACATTGATCTTGATGTACGTGGAACACCATCATCTGTAGGAAATGCATAAGTGAGGCTTGTAAGTAAGTTTTTGGGGAAAAACAATTGTGGTTTTGAAGCCCTGGATGATGGTTTACCTCCAGTGTCTATTGAACCAGCGTAGCAGCGGTTAGAGTTTTGGTTGGCGAGCTTCTTAAACTCCATCAGCTCAGCGTGGTCCTTCTCATACGTCCTCTTCAGATTCTCCACATACTGCATCATAACCTCAGTGGCCTTGTTCATTCTCTTCTCCTGCCACGGCCGAAGCAAGGGCAAATTATCATATGCACAATCCACTGGGTTTTTTGGTCAAAAAATAAAAAAGGTAACTGGAACTTTTTATGTTAGATTTCTGACTTTTTTTCTCAGAATTGCGAGATATAAATGAGAAAAAAGTCAGAATTGTGAGATATAAATTCACAATTGTAATTTACCTCAGTTTTGAGGTAAAAAAGTTACAATTACCTATTTTATTTTTTATTCCATGGCGGAAACAAGCTTCCATACAAGATGATATTCAAATAAAAAGGATATAGTATTGCTAAGGTCACTGGTTAATTTTGTTGCTGGACTAGTAAGGATGTTAATTCAGGGTCATGTCTTAAATGATGTTAAGCAAATTATCAAACATTTAATCCATGACTCACACTCATTTTAGGTCAGTATGGTTGTCAGGTTACTTAACTGGTATCTACTATGCAAAAGTAGACTTAATATGCATTTGTTAAAATAAATGTTATGTGTATTAAGGGTGTTAATGAGATGATCATTCTAATTTAAGGCATCAGCAACACCCTCAAAAATATTCATATCAGTCACTATTAAGTTAATGGATGTAAGAGCAAGGCATGGTAAGTTGAGGTAATGATGCTTGCAGTGAACACATGCAGGTGTCTCCACTAGCAATAGACGTACCGCTGAGTCCTTCTCTGTTAACTTGCTTTACTTTGGCTTGCACATTAACCTAAGGGCAAGCATGACACTTAGCTAAATCTATCACAAACATATCTTATCTGCTGAAAAATAAACATTCCCATCTAGTGCCCCCTCTGCTCCACCAAGACAAATGATAGTTCTCATGAAAACATGAAGAGCACTTGAAATGGGCGGCCGAGAAAGAGCCTGAAGGAAAACTTATGCAAAATCTCTTGTGCTAAAAAAGGTCCATTGTCAATAGTGTAGGGATGTATGAAGCAAGTCACTTTCAAACCAAATAGCTTTCTGTTGGTCAATGCAGTGAATTTGTGCCACCACCTTGAACATGTGGGAACTCCACGCAAAACTCCCAGTTGAGTGGATCCCTATTGGAATGACTGGATTTTATCCACTAAATTTTGGTGAGCAATGGTAAATGTGACCACACCTTCACACAATACTCCTGATTACGTGGATTTGTATTGAAATAACTGGATTTTGCCCTGGAAAATTTTGCAGAGCAATGGTAAAGTTGCGGGTAACATTTACCATTGTTTGGCAAATATTTAAGAGAAAAAACCTGTCATTTCAATAGGAATCTATGTGATGGAGAGTTTCGCGTGGAGGTGTGGTCACATTTAAGGGCTCAACATAATAAAATAAAAAATAAAATAAGTAATAAAATAAGAACAAATAATCAATTACAAGCAATAGCACAAATAAATACAACAGGACAAACAGAAATAAAACAGTTCTTTTCAGTTTTTTTATGTAGGTCTAAACTAGATTTTCACATACAGAAAGAGTAATCAAATGTAAAATATCACTGCATAGTCTTCAATGTAAAAATATATAGATTAATCCTTATTAAAGTCCAGTCAAGAGCAGTGTGCGTTTTATCTGTCTTTGGTTTGATTAACATAAAAACAGACGGCAGCAGGTTTATTAGGCTGCTGTCACTTTAAGAGCTGCACGGATCCAATATACTGTTACACACGCACTTTATCGCTCACGTTTGTGTTTACCTAAGACATAACCGACTATGTCTACGATGATCCTCGACAAGACAGCATTTTGACATAATTTTGTGTGAATATGTCCGTTCAAGCTCAGGAAGTCGCGAAAGAGCATTCACGCGCTGTGAGACGCAGCGTTTGAGAACCAAACTGAGAGACACTGTTCTTTTACGTCTTTGTGCGCTTGAATATTTAAATTGGAAAGGATTATAAATGCACAAATGATCAACTTCTGTGACGATGCAGCACTGGCCCGATCAGGCAAGTAACAGTTCTGTTAACTGGCCCGAGAGTCTTTCATGCTGGCTCCGGGCCATCGGTCAGTCTTTATTGTCGAGCCCTGCATTTTCTGTTGCTCATGGGCGAAATCCAGTCATTTCAATAGGAATCTGTGGATTCGAGAGTGTCATGTGAGGGTGAAAAAGTTTCCCATGCAGATTTCATGCATGTTTGTTCAGTGCAGCTGAACTTCATATATCTCTATGCTATTGACAACAGATCTGTTTTGGCATGCAAAATTTTGCTAATGTGACCATATCTTGAGGGTGAAAATGTTCCTCACTCAGATTCCGCATCGGGTTCAGTTGGTTACGTGAATTCGCCACTTTGGCCAACAAAAAGCTGCTTGGCTTGAAAGTGACTTCTGTGTGAGCTGTGCTTCATACATCGCTACACTATCGAACTATTGAGTTTTTTTGCCTGCAAAATTTGTGAACGCAGGCTTTATGACGCTACAATGATGAGCATCTCACCTGCCGCACGGCTCCGACCATTTCGGCCCTGCTGGAGAGGCGGTTGGTCAGGCGATGCAATACGGTGATGGTTTCTAAGAGTTGCTGGTAAAACTCACGCTGATCAATATTCTGCCACAGTGACAAAGTTCTCTGGAATGGGATGCAGACAAACAAAAAAAATCAAGCTATATTCCAGTTTATTCCCAACATGTGTTTATGTGGGCTCCTTGCATTCAGGTCTGACCTTGAAACTGCTTTTAAACTCTTCCAGTTCCTTCTCCGTGTTTTCCTCAGTCAGGCTGCGCTCCCTTTCCGCCTGTTTCAGCCGCGACTCCAGCGTGTAATTGTCATTGCGGAATGCCAGGGACAGCTGCACAAAGGCGTTCTGCAGGGAGAAGACAGCAAACACATCAATTCACTGTGAAAGTGTTTGTCACTGTGAAAACACTTGCATCAACTGATCCATTTGTTTTCACATGTTTATGAGTCAATAATCCTCTAGCACAGTGGAAAAGATAAATGCAGAAATCATTCAGTAAAGTAGTTACTTTACATAAATGTCATTTTCAGTATGTGCTATGTGTCTTATATTTAACAGGATATTGAATTTAGTCACATTAATTGAGTCATTTGACTTAGTTTGTAATGCAAAAGATTTTTTAATTAACACAATGTTAATTTTATCAGAAAAATGATGTGCATTTTAAAGGGGTCATGAACTGCATTGTTTTATTATTTTATAATGTCTCATGGGGTGCACTTATCATGTTAGTATGATTTTTACATCAAAAATTGTCATAATTTAGAAATAAAAGGCATTTTTCCTACCCTGATTTTAGCCCTCTGATTTGAATGCTCTGTTTTAAGGGGCGTGTCTGCTGTGAGACTTCAGTGTAAACGCCCACTGCTGTGATTGGCTGACATCTTTCCATATGAAATAGCTAAGTATTATTCTCTTGAAAACTTTTAGCACATTTTTACTATTACAGCTCTCAAGGTTAACTAATCGTGAAAAGTGTTGATTATAGCATTACATTTAGATCTGTGGCATTATATTTAGATTGTGGCATGAAAGGTTGCAGTGAAGAACATTGTAGCCGATCACAGACATGTTGTTGAGCGCATGAAAGCAGTGATCTCATCATTGCAACTCAATTTCTGCACACTAACGAATGCTTTCATCATAACTAACAGTGCAAACTCGATGTAACTAAGAGATTCGTTGAATAAAAAGCGAGTTTTGGCTGTTTGATTGACAGCTCCAGCGATTGTAAAGGGAGCGTTCTTTGTTCGCTTTAATATAATTTAATCACTGTTTAAATAACAGATTATTTTCATCCTACTAAGAGAAACTACATGAAGTTGACCGTTTAGTCACTGGTTTGATTTACTGACAAACAGACAAAGAACATCTGACTGTACATGAATCATTATATATCAGATCAGGCATTAGAATTAACACAGTTTCTTACATGTTGTTGCATTACTGTCGAGTCAATGTCATAAAAGTTTGCAAAGCCTGCGCCGAAATGCGATTGATTTACCAAAGAATCCACAGAGAAATATACCGAATACAAATAAATAAAGCTCAACTGAGACATTCACATTGTTGAAAAAAATTGCTCAAAGCTCAAGGAAAATTTAATTTCTCAATTCATGACCCCTTTAAAGACATGGATAGATACAGTAAAAATAAACTAAAATAAAAAAAATATATATGTAAAAAAAATTACATTGAAAATGATAATTAAACACCATGCTTCCACTGTCTGTAGTTTTTCTTTAAATGCTAATATTTCTGAGAAAATTCAGAATTATTTAAAAAATTATATATATAAAAAAGTTAATAAATAATGTGGTGTTTTCAAAATTGGGGTAATAATAATAATAATATTAAATACTATTCAGGCATAAACCATGACCCTGAGCATGACCTATAACTTTTACAGATTATATAAAAAAATATGATTTAAGATTTCAAATATAATTGTTATTGTGAAAAATACACTACTGTTCGGTTTTTGAAAGAAGTCTCACCAAGGCTGCATTTATTTAATCAAAAGTATAGTGAAAACTGTAAATTTGTGAAATATTATTACAATTTGAAAGACCTGTTTTCTATGTGAATATATGTTCAAATGCAATTTATTCTTGTGATCAAAGCTGAATTTTCAGCATCATTACTCCAGTTTTCAGTGTCACATGATCCTTCAGAAATCATTCTAATATGATGATTTGCTGCTCAAGAAACATTTCTGCTCAATTACATATTTTTTTCATATTTTTGTGGAAACTTTTGATCAATTTATTGTGTCCTTGCTGAATAAAATTATAATTTTTTTCCCTTCTTTCTTTCTTTAAAAAAATACTGTACCGAACCCTGTACCGTACATTTAACTTGTCGATTTTGTAGGGTTTAATACACAGACTTCTCTAATACACATCACAGATGAACCTGACTTTACATGAGGTTGTGCTTTTAAAAACAATCTGCATATGACTGGAGCAGGACTAAGGAAAGCAGCAATATCACGGGAACTTTACTGTCAGGATCAAAGAGTGCAGCAGCAGTAAAGCCTGTATTGTCTGAATATTAGAGAGGAAAATACGTCCTGCCCTTGACCCTCACTAGCGTCATCCTGGGAGCAGATTGTATTCACAAAGGCATGTTAGTTTCCTCACAGGGGACAGGAACTCACTAAAACCCATCAAATTGCCATGTCCTAATCCAGGCTCAGCCACGGCCTTCACTTACATATCAAAACAGCCTCATTCTGGAAAACTACTGCAGTGATGCAGTTATGACAACATAATGATTCCTGCACCCCTGGACTGTATTTTCTTTGATTATATATGGAGTCCAAAATTAACAAGGGCCAAACCAGTAAACATTGCTGAATAATCTCATTGTCATAGGGATGTTTTTTAAAATAAAAATAAATCTAAATACAATTTTACACACACACACAAACACACACATATATATATATCAAGAAAATACACACCTCAACTTCCTTCTCTGAGAGCGGGGGTGCACTGCAACAAAGAGGGGAACAGAAGAGACAAAATGTTATGGTTATAAGACTTTTTTGGGGGGGGGTTATTTCTCTGTTTAAATGATGGATTTATGAGCGTACCAGCCAGGTAAACCTCTGTGCAGTTTGAGCTTGCGTAGCATGACATCTGAAATGTTGGGCATAGCGTCAGGTTTCTCTTTGGCCTCCTCTTCACTGGGAGAGCTTGTGAGTGGAGAGGGTGGACCTGAAAGATGAACCAATTACTAGGATCAACGCAGCATATTTAACCCTCTGGTGTTGTTCATTTGGGGGTCACACGTGTGTTGTTCACGGTCAAAAGTGACCGAACACCTGAAACGTAACGTTTTTTTATTTTCAGTAAAATCAATGCAATATATTTTTGTTCAATAATATTTTTTCTTTTGTATTTTGAGAGAAATTCATGATACTAATTAATATTTATGCAATAATTATGATACTTTTTTTTTTATTACGTTTCGATTAAAGCTGTATTTCACCTTAAAATAGAGACAATGGGCCCTATTTTAACGATATTCTGATATGTGCTTTATTTACATGCGTGTTGGTTTCGTGCGTCTCACAGCGGCTCTGTTCACAGTAAATGCTGCTCCACATGAACTGTTATCATTTACATGGAGCACGTCTCAAACTCCATCTCTTCATATGCTGTGATTTTGGGTCGCTTATAACGTTCATCTCGGAACATAATGTGCAGCAATTCATCAGATTTGTAAGGTAAATCATTTATAAACCTACGCCAAAACAGGAGAATGCATCAATATGTTTCTAAATATGTGAACTGTTTATCGCCATTTCAAAATTAAAAGTTTAAACCCCTCGCTCTTAGTTTGCATGTTTTGATGTCCTCATGTTCTTGTTCAAGAAATCACAGTGGCTGTAGCATTTCTATCATGAAGAAGTTGTCAAATATTAAAGATTAAGTAAACATTTGAATTAAATGTCGTTTGCCCAATTTTAAACAAGGATTTGATCTGCTGTAAAGTGCAACAACACCAGGCCGTTGGCGCCCTCTGCAGGCATTTGTGATAATATATAATAATGTACATAAGATGATTTCGTTTGTATTATGTATATAACAGTGTTGTTCTATAAAACCATATGATTACTTGCTTTTGATACTTTATTTGAACCAAATATTATATCCTCATTTGTTATTATATATGTATTTTAAGTCATTTTAAAGTCTTAGGTCTATTTTTATTACCACAAAAAAAAAAAAAAAAAAAAAAGATTCAAAACAATCGACCAATTACTCAATTACCAAAGTAATCATTAATGACAGCCCTAGTAAACTGTATTTTCATTTTGGGTGAACTATCCCTATAAACCAACAATATATACAAAAGTAAGCTGCAATAAGCTTATGCACAGACTGACTCAAGATGATTGCACCTCGTTCCTGCTCGGCTGTTTCACTCAGTTCAGGAAGCTTTGAGCTGGAGATGCTCTGGTTACGCATCAGTTTGTGCTCCTAGAAGAGGAATGAAAACCATGAACCAACTTTCAAATTGCTAAATCAGGGACATAACTTTCCCTTTACTCTGCCAACTGGGCTCAAATCTCAGAGAAAGCCACATTAAACTACTGAATTGGTTACCAGGTCAGCCAAAGAAAACAAAGGATTACCTCACGCAATGTGGACAGTTTCTGAACGTTCACAGGTGGCACAGGGAAGTCCTTGTACCCGGAGGACTTAAACAGAGACTCCCTTGATTTGTCAGGGAAGGACAGACTCTCCTCGCCTTTGGGAGCAGCATTCCTCTTGTTCATGGAGCCCACCGTGTCCCAGGAGACGGCTCTCATCAGAGGTGGGAAGGCCCCTATTGTTTTGATTTCGGCCGTGCACGGGGCTTGCTGTGTGGGCGGCCGGGGGACGGGTTTGGCGACCCCTGTAGCTGGAGGTTGACTGACACCACGGCCAGGAGTCTCCTCCTTTTTCTGTGATGTGTGTTCAGAGCTCTTCCCCTTGTCCACTGCTCCATGATGCTCTGGCTTCTCTTGAACCACAGCGGGATCTCTGGCTGGTACAGCGGTGGCATAACGCGGGGTTAAAGTTCCAGAGGACACCTTTCTCTTGTCGCTAGGCATCCACTCCACTAGCCTCGTGAAGGTCTGAGGAAGAACAAAACAAAAGAGTGAATTTAATGATTAAGGAAAGAACAAGTGCATGAAGTGCATGTCACAGATGTGTGGTATTTATGTTGTTTCTTTTGTGTTCATGTGCGGCAGTCCGCTGAAAAGTGGCTGTAGCACCTTTTGCTTTTAGTTTTGAATTTGAATTTGTCATTAAAATTCATGTTAAAGATTAGCTGGTTCCCACTTCCTTCTTCCCCACACTACAAACTGTGTTACAGTTTCATTCAGTTCACACTTAAGTATATTCTTTCTTTAATAAGTTACTAAAAATATGCTAATGTGTACTTCTTTTCACAATGGACCCAATCATTTCAGTCGAAAAGTCAGTTTGAACTGTTTTTGCAATACTCAATGTCAGTGGCAGCTGGTGCTAAACATTTTTTTTGAGGGGGCGCAAACAAACTGAATCACACTGCAGGACTGAATGTAATTGTTAAATAACTATTTAACAAGTTACATAGCTAAAAAAAAATGGAAGTTGAAAATTCAACTGTTAAAGCATGAAATAAGGTACCACGGATGATTTTGAGTTTAATGTGGGTATGTTATCAGTAATAAAGAAATCATTGAAAATTATCAGCCATTTATATCATTGCGATTCAGAGACAGAGGCCATAATACTAATGTTGTCCTCTAGAGGGAGACACAGGATAGCATATTCCTTTAAGATCTCAGTTTAAAGACTGTGAAAATTGTTCAATAAATTGACTTGTAGTAAAACATTGCATATAAATCCATTATAGTTTCATATAGTTTCATAAAAGTTTAAAGTCCCCCTGCAGTCAATAATTTTATCCCTTAAAACTCATCTTTAATCATCAAAATGGCATATTTAAAAGTTTTTTTTTCCTGAGAAAAAAAATTCTTCATGCCTTAAAATAGCTTTAATGTAACTCTACACCCTTGCCTCATTTAATATACGCGGATCAATGAATATGCAAATTAGCCCCGCCTTCACGTGCTCACGGCAGCTCAGAGATCCACTCGGTCAACTTACTGAGTTAAATGCAGCACAATGGTATCGCTTTTCACAACGTCGGACACATAGCCCCGGGGCGCCCCCATTGCTTAGAACAAAGCGAAAGAGTGAAAACTTTCCCACGTGCTGCTCCGGGACGGCTCGCGGGAGAGCTTGCGGGGCATTATATAATTGAACGGAGGTTCAAACTCCAGTCCAAACGCCACTGGCCACGAGCTTTGTGACAATTGGCTGAAGCCAGAGCCAATGGTGAAAGTCTTTACGCGTGGAGACCCCGCCCCATTTTGGAGGTTCTGCCCACTTTGGGAGTTCACGCCCCATTTTGGAGACCTCCAGTCAGCAGTTTACCAATATTGATTCATTAAATTTAAAATCAAGGAGGGGCGCCCCGTGGACACTCTGAAACAAGCCAATTAGAGCTCAGCCTCAAGTCACATGCGTTTCAAAACTTTACGGACCGCACACACAAAACGAACGAAATACAATTTTTTTTTTTTTTTTTTAATAGGTGCTAACATAACTATCAGTCGAATAGTATGACTAAATAATGTTATTTCATAATTATTTTGCAATATATATTTAACATTTTGTTTCCACTTTATATTAGGTGGCCTTAACTACTATGTACTTACATCAAAAAATAAGTACAATGTACTTATTGTGTTCATATTGTAAACACTTTTGCTGCTATTGAGATGGGGTACGGAAAAGGTAAGGGACAGGATTTGTAGTATGGGTCGGTTTAAGGGTGGGTTAAGGTCTAAGGGATGGGTCAACGGTGTAATTATAAATGTAATTACAGAAATTAATCACAGATGCAATTACATGCAGGTATTTTTTAAAATATAAGTACAATGTAAAAATATGTATGTACACAATAAGTGCATTGTATCAAATGATTACTTTAAATGTAAGTACATAGTAGTTAAGGCCACCTAATATAAAGTGGGACCAACATTTTTTGTAACATGTTGAAGGAGCCTTCTTCTCTGGCTAACTTGAAGGGGGCGGCGCAGCAGCGCCCCCTATTGACCAGCCGCCACTTCTCAATGTAATGCAGATTTTGTGAGACTTTGTAAGTAAATGCAGTAAAACATTGTTGTTACTCATTTCACATGTACAAAAATTATGGAAGCTTGTTTCCACCACTGAATAAAAATAAAAAAGGTAATTGTGACTTTTTATCTCACAATTCTGACTTTTTTGCTCGCAATCCAGACTATTTTCTCACAATTGCGAGTTTACATTCTCAGAATTTGTGATATAAAGTTGCAATTGCGAGTTATAAAGTCAGAATTGCAAAATATAAACTCACAATTCTTTTTTCCCCTTAGAATTGGACTTTATAACTCACAATTGCGAGAAAAAAGTCAGAATTGAGGAAAAAAAAGTCAGAATTGTGAGATATAAACTTGCAATTGCAAGTAAAAAAGTCAGAATTGCTAGTTTATATCTTGCAATTGTGACTTTATATCACGCAATTCTGAGAAAGTCAGAATTGTGAGATGTAAATTTGCAATTGTCTTTGTTTTTTTTTTTATTCCATGGCAGAAACAAGCTTCCATAAAAAATGACTTTTTAAGACTCCATTAGAAAGGTAAAGGTCATGATGAACTAAATTGGGACTTGACTAACATTATAGGTTACAATGAAAAGGCAAAAAGAATAATATGAAGACTTAAGGAAGATTAAAGTGAGAAGAGCAGAAAGAATAACATTAGTTACACAAACCTCCTGCTCCGGCTTACTCGTATCCTCTTGGTCATGGGTAGATGGTACCTCCAGATGCTGACCATATACACAAATAAAAACAATCAAATATTTATTATCACCAGGGGGACACAATATTAACACAATATAGAAGCGACGCTCACCTGAATTATGGAGGGACTTGCTGGGGGAGTTGCGGTGACCTCAGGACCTGGTGGAGCAAACAAAACCATTTAGCTTAGATCAACCATGGAAAGAAACTCTGCAGGCAAACGTGACTGAAAGCACAGCATGGTACCTAGTTGTGAGGGTGCAGAGAGGGAACTGCTTCTGGATGGTCTGGGGGAGGAGCATGGCGTTGGGTTCGGGGAGAGAGCTGTAGCCCAAAGACAACGTTAGCCATTTTTGGACAAAGTTTGGATATTACTTCGCTTTATCTCTTTTCAACCTGAGAATATGCTCAAGTCAGTATGCTGTAGCTGTTGTACAGGATAAAGGAGGAATTTTGGCTGGTGCTCAAGACATTTGAGGACATGCGGACATGATGTTAAAGTCTGATAAGCAAGGAAGTCGCAAAAGCTGAAAATAAACAACCCGCTTCTGAAATAAACATTTCAAGATCGCAACAAAAACATTCACCACTTGGAAGAAGTTCTCTTCATTTTTAATATCAATGGGAAATTATTTTTTATACAACCAAGTAATTCTTCATTGCTCAGATGACAACGGTGTTTACAAATTAGTATTGCATTTACAATGGAAGTCTATGGGGTGTGACCGGGATAAACAATAAAATACACAGTTCTAAGCTATAGAAACAAGACATTATACATGTTAAACCCTGTAATTTTCACATATTATATGCAAGGATACTAGAAAGGGACTGTATATGGAGGAAAATTCATTGTTAACACACAACAGCCTAGAAAAGCACTGCATGACTGAAACTGAAACATTATTGTTGAAGGAAATCTTTTGTTAAACTTCAAAATATTAAATTATTATAATGAATTGATCCTAGATCAGTGGTTCTCAACCCGTTTAACTCAAAAGCCCCTTACTGTCCAACACAAAACACGAAGGCCCCCAATATAGGCTAAATAAATTATTATACTTCTGTTGTAATTAATAACAAGAATGCTTTTTTTCCCCTTTTAACAGGGAGATAAACTAAATTAACCAAACACAATTAATTTTGTGATTCCAGAAGTTTTAAGAACTGTATGTTCGTCAATAAAAACAAAAGTTGGTGAGGGGAAAAATATGACTGCAATTTAAATTTTTAAGCATTTTAATTAAGTTAGATTATTTTAATACATGACATTGTATTGCTTTAATCAGAAATAAACAAGTCATTGTTGATGTTAATGTTTAGTTTCATTGTGTTTTGGTTTCGTTTTCATTATTTTCCCTGTTGCTGTTTTGCTTCTTGTTCATTGTTAGTTGCTTTGGTTTTTAATTGAGTTACACACCTGTTCCTTGTTCTGTTTATGATCTTCCCTTGTGTATTTAAAGGGGACCTATTATGCAAAATGCATGTTAATAAGGTGTTTGAACACAGATGTCTGTCCTCAGTGTGTAAACAATGAACATAAGAGTCTCCATAGACTCCCGGCATCTGAGTCACTGAGGACACCATGACACAACATTCACAGACAGCGCCTTCTCGATTGTCTTGTGGCACTTGAAAGGTTTAAAAGCATGAATAAGAGCGTGATCACATAATGTAACGCTAGCCAAATTATGACAGATGTTTAACACGTTAAACTGAAAAAATTAATCACATGTGTTAATGCGTAAATTTTGACAGCCCTAGTTTAAATTTAAAGGCCCTCTATGGTCCCCTGGTTGAGAAGCACTGTCCTAACTGGAGGTGTGATCATGTTGTACCTGTGGGGGAGTCAGAAAGGCTACAGGTGGAGCGGCGGCCCCTGCGCTGCAGGAAGCGATCGCTGACTTTCTTGGCCTCCTCGAGCAGCTCCAGATTCTTCTGACGGTCCTCTTCAGATAACTTCAGCTCAGGAAGTGGATCCTTCACCAGGTCTATCACGTGACCATCATCATCTCAAACACAAGTGAACACACACAACCTAAGCACAGCTGTAAAACACACCACCCCGCCAACTCATCTCAAGGGAGAAACAAAGTTATCAAAGTAGGAGCATTCCAGTTATTTTTTATACTTCCTTCTATTGCAGTCATCCATAATGTATAATATAAGAATTAATCAAATTTAAACACATAAAGTTACATTACATACCGATTGCATATTATGCCATGTGAAAACTTATCTCTAAATAATACAAAATGTCTAAAACAGTATCTTTACATGTATAGTTGCACATACCCACTGTGGTGATTGGACATGATGATGCAGAGTTTCGGGAGAGACGAGGCCTAGGGCTGTGTGGTCTGACACACACAGATTAAAATCACATTATACCAACACTGAAGAAGTTCACATTCAGCACAAGTACAAACAGTGACTTCTTTTAACAGCTTTTACACTGATTGGATTACTGATACTGCTGTTTAAAGACTGATAAATAAAAAGAGATTTTTAGAAATCCTTTAATGGATACCTTGCTTTCTCAACAGGACAGGACTCCGGCTTGCTGACTTGTCTTGGAAGCACAATAGCTGGTGGAGTCATGGTTACATTTATCTTGCTTTCGACTGGAGCGTACTGCAAAAGAAACACAAGTTTGCTTCACTGGCTGGCTGTAATTTTTTTGGTCACATTCTTGGAGAGCGGTGAGGCAGAGGGTTTTACATTTTTAAAAGCGGACACTTTTACTTTGCAGAGTTCAAAATATTTAGCTAATTGTTCACATTTGGCATGATAATGTTAATTTAAGACTAGTTGGGGAATGTTCCCATTAAACTAAAATGTAATCCTGCCTGTTCCTGTCCTAATGCATTAAAAACTGTGTACACCTTTTGTATTCCCGGGTCTGTTTGGCTTATAAAACAGACATAACTTAATATTTTTCAGCTGAGCCCATATTGTCAGATCAAGAAAAACATCTTGGAGCGCTGCTTGCTGGAAGGACCTCCGTTTAGTAATCCCAGAAGGTGCTCTTTGGTTGGGTTTCAAACTTGTATTTTATAACAAAAACAAAGAATCCAAGGCACTTCTTCCAGTTCAAAAAATGTTAAAAAGCATGTTTTCATTAATTAGTGTATGAACAAAAGTTGAAAAGCTTTGAATGTTACCATGTTTTTACCATGCTATTACTTCATTTACCCCCTTTTTATTAATTAAAAAATTGAGAAATTCTTTGAAGTTTCACATTTTTCAAGAACTACAGCAAAAACCAGTGTGATGCAAGAAAAGATATATTTTTATCAATATTCCTGAGAAATTTTATTTGAATATATCATTAGATGAAATTTATAAGAACATATAATATCATAATTACCAGTATGAACTCCATTGACTTCAGTGGATTTAATTAAGTTCATTTGAAACTTATAACTCATGACTGCTCGAAACAGTCTAAATTTATGAAACCTACATATTCTTTTTCTAACAAAACAATGTGTGTGAGTGTAGGAAAGAGGCTAAATGTCTGTTACAGAAATAATTCGAGACAAATCTAACTAACAGATATATTAAAAAAAACAAAAAACGTGTAATTTCATGTGTAAATGTTCACTTTCGGGACAAAACGGACCCGAACGCAAAAAGGTGTAACAGTTTAGTTTAAATGGTTATATCTCTTACATTTTTTTGAACAACAATAAATAAAAAATAAATAAAATAAAAAATAAATAAATAAATAAATAAATAAAATAAAATAAAATAAAATAAAATAAAATAAAATAAAATAAAATAAAATAAAATAAAATAAAATAAAATAAAAATGACAGTCTTAACACACTTCTTCTGTATCTCTTCCAGGTCAGAATGGACCCGAATGCAAAAGGAGGTGTGATGAAAATGTATCTTTATAGAATAATCAGATGTCAAAATCAGGATGTCAAAAGTGACAAAACCTTGAACATAAGAAACTTGAGAAGCACAGTGCAAAATATTTTTTGTCGTGTTAATTTCCAGTAAAACTTTTTTTTAGAACAAGATACATTTAAGAGAAGCAATTTTTAATTATATCGGTTACTGGCTGATATCAGTGTTTTTTCAGTAGAGGCCGATATTGGATATTTTTAACAGTCAATATTTAATTGTTTCTGTTTATGTTAAAAATTCATTATGATTCCAAATCATTTTCTAGTTTTAATTATCCAGAATTTCAATATCGATGCATCGCGACATTCAGAGACTATCACTGCGTCTGAAATCATGTTCTGTCTGAGTGGATACTACATTTAAATTTAAATTTACTTCGCGGCTGTTAAAAAAGTATGCTCTATATTGTTTGAATGTGGAGAGTATGAATGAAATTTGAACGTACTACATCTGCCATGTTGTTACTGTCACATGACCTACCGGCGTCAGCTTGCGTCGCTTAACTTCCATTCATAAATCCTCTCCTGTGGCCTCATGGGATAGTAAATTGTCCATCAAATGTGCACTTCAGAATCTCGCCAGAAGTAGTAGGTCATTCATGGACTTTTTACTTGTTTACTATGTATTTGGACATGTACTACTCTTTTGGCATACTATATATCGTAGGGAAGTAGTCGATTTCAAACACAGCGTATATATCTTGAATTCTTACTTTATTGGCTAATAGCTTTTTGTTTTTGCTGTTTAAAGGGGTCATATTATGCTAATTTACAAGTTCATACACTCTAAAAAATGCTGGGTTTGAAACAACCCAGCATTTTTTAGAGTGTCCTTTAGTTTATTGGGTCTACTAGAATACATTTACGTCATTTATGAAAATAATGAAAATTTCATCTTTAAAAAAAAAAAAACTTCTTAGCTTGTGTTGAAAATTTAACGTCCCTTACCATAATAGGGTGTGTATCAGCTCCGGGTGCTTCGTGAGGCGCTGTAAACCCTACTGTAACTACTCTATGTCATCCGTTTTGTTCAAACAGTTTGAGCTGATAGTCCGCAGTCTGATATGGTCTGATATGACAGTCAAGAAGAACAAGCTGATCAAGTCAAACCACCTTCACACGCATGACTTGTGCAGGATGTTTCAGTGTGTCACATTAGTATTGTTATTTTCAGTTTGATTGGACTTTCAGTTTATTTGTATCTGTCACATGTTCGTTTGATTTTTTTCCTGCCACTTGTCTGTCTCCCAGGTTACCATCGTTATTAGTTCATATGTGTCAGCTGTGTGTTAGTCATTATCCTCATTATGTCCACTACTTAAGTTGTACCTTCACCTTCAGTCTCTGTCCAACCTACATTGCATTATGTTGTGTTCACCCTGCCTGTTGTATTATTGTAATTAAACTTGGAGTATTTTGGATCGATTTGTCGGTCTTCATCTTCCTGCCTGAGCACAACGTTACAGAAGATCGGACCGCCCAAGATGGACGAATGGGCCAAAATTGTTGTCATTGCTCAAGAGAGCACCAATTTTTTGAACTTTTCAATTAACTTTTGTCATCATGCCGTCACTAGCCCCCTCGATGACGAGACTCTGAAGACCCTGTTCTGGATCAGGGCATCTTTCCACCACCATATCGACCTCTCAGACACCACAGGACTGAACTGGAGAGAGAATGTCATCAGGTGTCTGGAGAGCATTGCGCTCCGATTCAGAGCACAGCCAGACCCAGAGTCCGTTTTACCACCAGCGACCACAGAGAAGTCATGTGAACTGTGTGGCACCACCCACAGCAAGGAGCGAGCCAGAGCCCGAGGATAAGGGAACAGAGCTTGCCATCGCCCCGGATGCACTGACCCAGCGTGGTTCTGACCAGGACTGTGAGCCCATGACACCAGTGGACAAGGGAACGGAAGCAGAGGACTGGCTGATCGACTTCAACAGGGACTTGACAACTCCCACCCTATCCCACCCGATATCTGAATCTTCATCATTGTTTAAGGACATCATCATCGTTTAGTCTCCTGTCACTTCCACCAACACAGAGCTCAGCCAGTCCTCCAGCCCTATCGCTTTTGGATGATTGCAGTCTTATGTCGTCTCTGGGGACACCCCGCCAGGACGTTGACCCGCAGGTCAAGCAACCACCAGCAGGGCCTTTTAAGGAGGATCCAGCGGCTCCGCCTCTGGCCTCGGATCCCTTCGTTCAATCTCGGTTCATCGACCCGATGGCTCCGCCCTGGCTCCTCCCACCTTCGGCTCCTCCAGAGACCCTCGTCCGAGTGATTCCACTGGGTTCCCTCGTCCCGCCGGCTCCCCCTTGTTCTGTCGTCACTCTGCTTAAGCCATGGACATCCGGGCCATCTGCTGCGCTCTGTCCCTCCTCCCCTACAGCTACATCGGGCTCCTTCCTCCCTCCGGGGTCACCTCTGTCCTCGGTCTCACCAGCGTCGTCCCTGTCCTCAGGTACTCAGGTATGACGCTCGTCGCCGTGACATCACCTGGGTCTCCTGCATCAGCGATGTCGCTCAGCTCCCTCGACCCCTGGTCTGTGCCTGCGGATCCACCGGCTCTGTCTCCGTTGGTCGTCCCCGAGCTGTCGTCGGCCTCGTCACCACCTGGACTCCTCCCTACCTCATCTCCACCATGGGCTGTCGGCACTGGGGAGCTCTGGGTCTGTGCCATCGGCCAATCACCATCTTCGACGACATGATCGTCGTCCCACCATCACCATCCTTTCACCACATCCAGCCATCATCCCTCCTCGTCTGCCTCTCACCATCTCTTCTCCATCACCTCGTCCTCCTCCAAAGGGCCTTGCCGAAAGGGGGGCGAACTGTCATGTTCAGTACTGTTCAGTTTCAGTTTGATTGGACTTTCACTTTGTATGTATTTGTTCTGTTTCCTACCACTTGTCTGTCTCCCCGGTTACCATCGTTATTAGTTCATATGTGTCAGCTGTGTGTTAGTCATTATCCTCATTATGTCCACTACTTAAGTTGTACCTTCACATTCAGTCTCTGTCCGATCTATGTTGCGTTATGTTGTGTTCACCCTGCCTGTTGTATTATTGTAATTAAACTTGGAGTATTTTGGATCGATTCATCTGTCTTCATCTTCCTGCCTGAGCACAATGTTACACAGTGGTAATACTTCATTTTATACCTTTCTTACATTTAAGATGTGAAGTTATAACTGTCATTTATATCATATGGCCTGATGCATGTTTCAGGAAGCAGTCGTTAGAAAAATGGTGAGAACACAACAAAAGGTTGTGGTTGTATACTGCTGAGGAAGTGTTAAAAATATATTTTAACCAGCGTTTCCTAAGTACATCCGCCTTAGGAAGGCCGAAAAAAGAGGGTTAGATCCAGGGTGGAAAAAACAGCATCTCTTGGACATGGTGACAACACACTACTAACGCAACTCAACCAGGCCTCACCCCCTTTTTTTTGCATATGGCAGGAATTATTTAAATGAGTAATATATTGTGACACGTTCGTTCCGGAAGAAAACTCGAGACTACAATTGAGGTGTTTCAGGGTTCAGAAACTGATATGGAGAATAACTCCCTTTGGAGTGACTTTGTGCTTTGCAACTTTGCAGACATTTTTCATGCTCAAACAGCAACATTACACACTAAAGACATAAAAAAAACATACGACCACCTTAAATCATAAATGCAGATAAATTGTACTAGATTTGAGCTTGAAAAAAGAAAAAAATGCAACACAATAACACTTAAACTAAATTCAAGATATAAAATCTGAAAGAAGTCTGAATATTGTAAGCAATTTTGCTTCTAAAGAAAAAAGATCTTCCTTTAATTTTTTTTTTTTTTTTTTTTTACGGTAAAACAAGACTAATTATGATTTTTGTAGTGGAAAAGTAGAGACATTAAGAGCAAACTCTGAATCAGTCCTGAGGAATTATGGAAAACATTCCAACTGTACTGCGCCGCAGCAGCAGCTCTACTTTTTTAGCCCCTGAAAAGAAAATCAAACCCATACCAACTCAAAACACTTAGCTTTATCCCATGGGAAAAACGACATGCTCTGATAACATCCCCTTTAAGAGAGGAAGCAAAATATTAGTCTTTGCAGTCGTCCAATTACACTGTTTTTTTTCTTCTTCTTTTTTTTCCCTCAATATTGTGTGATTCTGTAGCTACTGTTGATCTATAATTGATCTGTGATGACTTTTGATCTATATTTTACAGATCTATATTTCTGTATTTAAATACTATAAATAATACTATAAATAATTGCAGGACTGCAATCTGCCCATAGTTAAAGAATCATTCTATTATAAAAATTTCATTCTCTGTAGCGCTCACTGACAGAGATTTACAACATGGCACGTAACATCAAGTGCTATCACACTTTCATACACATCACGCAAGTCCTTGCAGCCGTTCGGTACAGAGTGGAAGCTTTTTTTGTTTGGCCTTTATTTTGGGATTAGATTACTGAAGTGTAATATGATTTTAAAGAGTGGTCTTATCTGAGTCCCAACCTTTTATGAGTCACTGCAAGAGTGGATTGAACTCACTCAAGAATAACATAATGGCTATAATGAAACAACAACCCCTGACAGGCTTTGATGTTCAAACGGTCTGTGGTCTCCAAAAGGAAAACAGAACAGTAAATCCTGCTCGTGTCCTGAAGCTTGTCTTCAGTGGAGCAATAGTTCTTCTCAATCACAGGCCATGACAGAGACATTCGTAACTGTGTAACGTGACATTTTCAAATATCCATTCTGTGAACATTAGGGTTCTGATAATATGTGAAACCTAATTGAGAATGAAATGTTGTCTTTCAGGAAAAGATTAGTTATTTTCTTTCTCCTCAGCTGATCTAGGGATCATATGTCAGAGGTGATATGGTTATTGCTTTTATTTTTTTTACACTTTATGTTTGGTGTCTTTCACCTCTATGTATTTACATAAAAAACATGTTGTTAGGTACAATGTACTTAATGTATTGCAAAACACTTGTGCTGCTATTGAGGTGGGATATGGATAAGGTTAGGGACAGGTTCGGTGGCATGGGTAGGTTTAAAGAAATAGTTCACCCAGAAATGAAAATGCTGTCATTAATTACTCATCCTCATGTCATTCCAAATCCGTAAGACTTTTGTTCATCTTCGGAACACAAATGAAGATATTTTTAATAAAATCTGAGCGATTTATGTCCCTCCATAGACAGCTACGGAACTTTGACACTTCAAAAAGTTCATAAAGAGATCATAAAAATAATCCATATGAATTGAATGGTTTAGTCCAAATTTTCGGAAGAGAATCGATCGCTTTATATGATGAACAGACTGAATTTAGGCTTTGATTTGCATATAAACATTCATCAACTCACACATCAGTTATGATAAACAGAAGCTCAAGCATGTTTGCTTGATACGTGCGAGAACCAATGAGGTTCATTCTCGTGTGTTACGCAGAAAGTTTGAGCTTCTGCAAGAACCAATGAGGTTCATTCTCGTGTTACACAGCACGTTTGAGCTTCTGCAAGAACCAATGAGGTTTATTCTCGTTACGCAGCACATTTGAGCTTCCACAAGAACCAATGAGGTTCATTCTTGTGTTACGCAGCACGTTTGAGTTTCAGCAAGAACCAATGAGGTTCATTCTTGTGTTACGCAGCACGTTTGAGTTTCAGCAAGAACCAATGAGGTTCATTCTCGTGTTACGCAGCACATTTGAGCTTCTGCAAGAGGTTTGGTTGAGCTTCTGTTTATGTTTGCTGATAAATGTTTATATGTGAATAAAAATCCTAAATTCAATCTGTTCATCATATTTAGTGATTGTGTCTTCAGAAAATTTGGACTAAACCGCTCATTTCAAATGGATTATTTTTACGATCTCTTTATAAACTTTTTGAAGTGTCAGTTGCGTAGCTGTCAATGGAGGGACATACATCGCTCAGATTTTATTAGAAATATCTTCATTTGTGTTCCGAAGTAAATGATGATAGAATTTTCATTTTTGGGTGAACTAACCCTTTAACGGTGTAAGTCATGCTGTAAGTCTTACACCCCATAGCGGTCAGATTGGGTCTGTTGTATCTCAAATACTGACATGAGTTTGAGACAGGACTGTTTGACCAACCAGTCAGAGACTGGACAAGAAACAATGGGGGAAGGGGGGTAGAGAGTTAGAATAAAAATTGACACAACTTTGCTGGAATATTAGATTTAAGGCCTGTTCACACCAAGACAAATATTTAGTATGAAACTTTGGTCTCATAAACAACTTATATTGGCCTGTTCAGACCAAAACTAATATTTACATGGCATAAATGTCACAGAAATTTTTACTGAGAGGTGTCCTAATCTTATGTCATCGCACGGTGAATAAAGCTGGTCAACCAATAAAGTCCGTGACACACCAAACCGACATCAAAGAACAAGCAGTAACGAAAGCACACTGTGATGTTGACTCGTGTCGCCTGCATCTCGACTGAAAAGTAGACTACAGCCAACGGCCAACTAGCTGGCACCTGCGTGAGAGGAAATAACTGTCTACACCAGCAGGTTGCAGTAGTCTATATCCATCACTCAAAAAGGAAAACTGAAACAAGGACTACGGACATACAAACCATAAACAATGCAGCACTTGCTTACCATTCTGAATATAAATCACGTTGATCAGTTGGTCTTCACTTACTTCATTTCATTCCTTACTTCATAAGGTGAAGATGTAAAATTAGAAGAGCCTTCTGTGTGTGCACTCTTGACTTTATCATTTGCTTGCTTTCATCACGTCCATTTTTTTCTTATGCACTGGTTCGTTAAAGGGATAGTTCACCCAAAAATGAAAATTATCCCATGATTTACTAACCCTCAAGCCATCCTAGGTGTATATGACTATCTTCTTTCAGACGAACACAATCAGAGATATATTTAAAAATATCCTGGCTCTACCAAGCTTTAAAATGGTTGTGAATGGGGGTTGAGATTTTAAACCCCCCCCAAAAAATGCATCCATCCATCATAAAAATAATCCATACGACTCCAGGGGGCATTCTGAAGTGAAGCGATGGGTTTTTTAAGAAAATTATCCATATTTAAAACTTTATAAACTAAAATAACTATCTTCTGGCAGATGACCATACGCATACTGTGCAAGTTGACTTGCACCACAAGAGTAGGGCTAGGATGGCTTGAGGGTGAGTAAATCATGGGATAATTTTCATTTTTGGGTGAACTATCCCTTTAACTTATACAGCCAATCAGAGTGATCTGTTTCACCAACTGACTGACACCAATTCAACTGCGGCCAAACAGCCACAGACGGTGCAAAATCTGCTCAAATACAGCCAAACTTTGGCCGGCTTGGTGTGTCATGGCCTTAAGATTCACACTTGTAGTCACATGCCGTAAAATAAAACAATGACTTGGTGGCATTAACGAAAAGACTATTTTGCTAAGCGACAGTAAATACTGTTTGGCTTCCTTTGTTCTCCATGACAAACGGATGTCAGGAAGTTGCACAACGTTGCCCTGCTGTTTTTCCACATTGATCTGAACAGACAAATGCCGAACATTCGTGTTGGTGTGAACATAGCTTTCAGATAGATTCTCCAGCAAGTAAGTTGGATTCCATCTTGGGTCGTCAACATAATGTGCCTACACAATATATCAGAACCCATGCACCACCAATCAGGTCACATTTTGACCAAAAGTCAAGATTTAACCAAAATGTCAGCCTATCCTCCCAGATGTGCCATTACTACATATCTTTAGACCATTAAACATTTCCTATTGTGAAAAGCCCGATCTGGACCTGAGATGAGAAGGCATCAGCTGTGATGTGAAAAATATAGTTTGACTCACTGTGGAGGGCGAGCTGGATGTACTGTCGAGCTCCTCCGGGGAGTCTTCCTCTTCCTCGGGCAGGGTGGGCATGGCAGGGGTGAGAGGGGGCCGAGAGCGTGTGTGAGGGAAGATAAAAGGGGTGACAAACTCTGTCACGAAACTATGGGCTCTCTTTAGTGAAGTTTGCTCACCCCGTGAGCGTGTGAGCTGACATACAGCAGATGGGTCCTCTTGGTCCTGTACAGACACAAACCACAACATAACACACAAAAAACTTGTCTTATACTGTCTCTTTCAAAACAGTACTGTCTGTAGCAGTACCAGGGTACATTGATGTTAATATCATGGCACTGAACAATTACCATATTCATATATGTGGGTCAATGACATGACACCTAAATTTTCTGTCCGATTGCATTTTTTTCAGTTAAAATTTGGTTTAAATGCATAAAAAGATACACTGTGAAAAGTAATACGCTCTATCTACTCAATACAATTGTAGCAACAGATTGTACAATTGTATAAGCAATATTATTAATTAAATTCAACATATAAAAATTGAGTTAGAATTAATCAAATTAATTCCTTAAAAGTCAAGCATTTAAAATCTGTAAAATTAGCAAACGCCATTACAAAAACCCACAAACTGACATAAAAAGCAAAGAGTCAAACTGGCCAACTAAATGAAACACTGATCACCATAATAGCGACCAAACATTTTCAATAAAATCAACATCAACATTTAACCTCTGTTAATTCTTTTGTTTCTCTTTCCTTCAGTGATTCTTCAGATCATTCTTCAGTGATCATCAGGTGTCTTCAATGTTGGCAAACAATTTTTTACTCGTTTTAAATGGTTGACATCTAAGGAATTCATTTGATTAATTCTAACTCAATTCTATTTGTTGAATTTAATTAATAATACTGCTTGTAATCTGTTGCCAAAATTTTATGGAGTAGATATAGCGTATTACTTTTTACAGTGTACCATATATATGTAGTACCTCACCCGTGAATTTACTCACTTTAACTTTTCAAAAAACATTAGTTATCTGTAATTTTCTGTTATTTAAAGTGTCAAAACATGTGGTGCGACCATTCGGCCATAACTTCTGTTTTGGAAATGTCTTTGAAATTACTCTATTCGAATTAATTTTCTGCACTATTTGGCATGATTTCCAACATGTTTTGTAATCCTGTACAAAATTTGTATTGATATTTCTATCATAATATACAAACAAACGTTGTCCGATGATGTCCATTTTATGAAATATCATGTGGTGCGACCATTAAAAAACTACCACTTTGAGACTTTCATATTGAAACCCATTCAAAGACAGGAAGTTGCATCATTTACCAATTTGCGAAGGACCCATGGAAGCAGCAAGCAGGTTTGTAACTCTGTCTTAAATTTGGAAAAAAAAACCTTTTTAACAGCTGGTATGTAGGTCCCACATTTGGATATCATGTGGTATGACCTCAAAAAAAAACAATCAATATTGAATTATTTCTGCAAATATATACTTTTATTACAAATTTCATAGCGACCTTTTGTGGGAAGCTAGCTTGTTTTGTTTAGGTGGCCAATTCTGTGCCTGTAAATTTTGACTGAATTTGAAATTATCATGTGGTGCCACCTAAAATCATGTGGTGCGACCACTGCAGAGTGTTTCCCATGATGGATGTATGTCCTAGATTGGATGTTTTTGTGCTTTTATAGTCAATTGATGATTTATATACGTAAAGTACTTTATTTTAGTATCATTTGGAATAGATTTTTATGCAATTTGGGTCATTTTATAAAAATACAGACAATTGATGTTTGTATTGTACAATATGAGAAAAATGCAAAACAAACTGTTTAGAGCATATAATTTCAGTTTGGTAATAATACATTTAGAAAGTTACATCGCCAACTACTGGCCTGGCACGCATAATACAGCATTTTCATTGATCCATGTGAATAGGGATCGTTTTGACAACGTTGTCATCTGTTGTCAACAACTCATATTGGTTGACCGCTAAATGAGAATCCCTAGAACACCAAGAGAACACTAAATAATACCACAGTATAACCACATCCAGCAATGTGTGTTTTTGTAAGTTTTAAAATTATATACATATATTTACACACACTTTTGGTTATTGGTAAAGCAACCTCGTACCCACAATGTGAAATTGCTTATGCGTATCTTCATGGCAAAATGTATGCATGTTTCCCCCACTGGCATTTGTCCTATCACAAAGCCCTATCTTATGTTCCTGCCTCTCAAAGAGGTTCAAGAGGAAATGTTTCCCTTCAGAAAAATAACAGTATTATCTCATACAGAGTGATGATGAAAATACTCCTACAGTGATGACCAGTGCCAACAAGAACAACTAAAAAGGTCATCATAAAGAGATGAAAAATTCTTATTTGCAGAATAAATGTGTGAACAACATCAACAGTGGAGTATTTGCTTATTTATATTACCTCTAACATCTTATCTCTACCATAAACACACGTCTAAAAAAAAAATATGCATGAGTCATTAATGCAGCAAATCATAATGGGGCTTGCGGTTTCAATTGTGTAAAGCCATTTGTCTGTCGAGTTGTTGTATAAACACAGCTTGGTCTCAAGATACCGATCGAGGGGAAAGGAGACTCCTTCATTCTCCCAAAGGAATGCATTCCATATTCATCTAAATCCATTCTCATCTCATCTAAACGCTACAAAAGCTATCTTTGGCTTCCTGTACACCCAAACAAAACAGGAGACAATTTCAGAGACAAATGCTATTTTAGTGAATGTCTTATAAGGAAAGAGAAACTGTACAGTGTTTACATGTTGTGAAAGGCTCCAGCAGAGAATTCGCATTTGAGTCATTATGATTGTATAGAGGAAAATAGACTCTTTAGTAACAAGCACAAATAAACCCTACATCACTCATCCCACGCATCTTCATAACATTGGAATCGCATTAATGACTAATGAAATAATGACTGGAAATCTCACTGCAACTACAGTATCACTAAGCCTGATTTTTACATTTTCTGAAGAAAATGTGAGTGGTGCCTGTACAAAACTCACCGACACAATCCTACGGTGGCCAGGGTGTTGCTATTCAGTTTCTAAAGTTGCTGTATGGTTGCTAGATAGTTCTAGGTGGTTACTTTCTGGATAAAGTCAAAAGATCCCACCCCCAAATCGAAATGGACAGGTTTCCACCAAAGTTGTACATTTTATTTATGTGAACAATTAGAATTTTGCAAAAGCCATTTCTGTTAAAACATTGTTTCCATCCAGTGGGTTGAAGAAAACAAAGCAGTCATT